>NC_057801.1:107842017-108127641 GCF_018294505.1 Triticum aestivum | reverse complement strand
ATATATGAACAAGAAATTTCATCATTTTTTCAATACATGGTCAACATTTTTTCTGTACACATTTAACATTTTTAAAATGTTTTTTCTAACATTTTTTAAATATTTGTACAACATTTTTTCAAATGCTTTGATTAATATTTTTATATACATAATCTAAAATTTCATCTTTTCTTAATGCATGGTCAACATTTTCTGTATACACATTCAACATTTTTCAAATGCATGATTAATATTTTTCTAAAAATTGTGTAAAGTCTATTTTGTAATATATATATGTTAAGAATATTTGAAAGTGTAAACAGAAGTAAAAAATGGAAACAAAAAATGAAAAAAAATGTGAAAAAAAGGAAACGAGGCAGTGTACTACCGCGAACTGGGCCAGCCCATATGCTTGCCGCTTCAGCTAGTCGGAAGGCGCTCAATTCACCCAGTACGGTTTTCTTCGGGGTTTTTCTTTTGTTGGTTTTATTTATTTTTCACTAATTTCTTTGGCTTTTCCTTTTTTTCTCTTCATTTTACTTTAGTTTTCTTTATTTTTCTCATTGGGATTAATTGTTTCCTTTGTTATACTTGGTTTTCTTTCCTTCTTTCTTGCTCTTCTTCTCCTTTTCTTATATATTTTTGTTTCTTGTGTTTTCTATTAGGTTTTTTTGAACTCATGTCTACTTTTTTCTCGTATAAAATGTACATATTTAGAGCACATGTGAAACACATTTTACGAATACATGACGTACAATTTTTAGAATACATGACTTTGAACACTTTCCGAATACACGATGACATTCTCTGAAATACACGTCATTCACTTTTTTAATGGCAATAAACATTTTTCGAAATACATGTTGTACCCTTATTAGCCTACTTGACCAAATAAAATTCTATCATTTTCCTAATTTTAGCTGTGGGCTGATTTTAGCAATTTTGACAAGTCAAGCAATCAACCTACACATGCAATTCTAAGAGTATAGCAGCGGAATGTAAAACATTTCATATGAAGGTAAATGGAAGGGTTTGGAGAAGGCAAACACAATGGAAACACGAAGATTTTTAGCGTGGTTTCGATAGGCGGTGCTATCATACGTCCACGTTGATGGAGACTTCAACCCACGAAGGGTCACGACTGCGAGAGTCCACGGAGGGCTCCACCCACGAAGGGTCTGAAGGAAATATGCCCTAAAGGCAATAATAATGTTATTATTTATTTCCTTAATTCATGATAAATGTTTATTATTCATGCTAGAATTGTATTAACCGGAAACTTAGTACATGTGTGAATACATAGACAAAACATATAGTCCCTAGTATGCCTCTACTTGACTAGGTCGTTAATCAAAGATGGTTATGTTTCCTAACCATAGACATGTGTTGTCATTTGATGAAGGGGATCACATCATTAGGAGAACGATGTGATGGACATGACCCATCTATTAGCTTAGCATTATGATCGTAACAGTTTCTTTGCTACTGCTTTCTTCATGACTTATACAAGTTCGTCAGACTATGAGATTATGCAACTCTCGAATACCGGAGGAACACTTCTTGTGCTACCAAACATCACAACATAAATGGGTGATTATAAAGGTACTCTACAGGTGTCTCCGAAGGTGTTTGTTGGGTTGGCACAGATCGAGATTAGGATTTGTCACTCCGTGTTTCGGAGAGGTATCTTTGGGCCCTCTCGGTAATACTCATCACTATAAGCCTTGCAAGCATTGTAACTAATGAGTTAGTTGCGGGATGAAGTATTACGGAACGAGTAAAGAGACTTGGCGGTAACGAGATTGAACTAGGTGCTGAGATACCGACGAATGAATCTCGGGCAAGTAACATACCGATGACAAAGGGAACAACGTATGTTGTTACGTGGTTTGACCGACAAAGATCTTCGTAGAATATGTAGGAACCAATATGAGCATCTAGTTCCGCTATTGGTTATTGACCGGAAGTGAGTCTCGGTCATGTCTACATAGTTCTCGAACCCGTAGGATCCGCACGCTTAACATTCGTTGACGATCGGTATTATGAGTTTATGTGTTTTGATGTACCGAAGGTTGTTCGGAGTCCCAGATGTGATCACGGACATGACGAGGAGTCTCGAAATGGTCGATACATAAAGATTGATATACTGGAAGGCTATGTTTGGACACCGGAAAGGTTCCGAGTGGTTCGGGCATTTTTTTGGAGTACCGAGCGGTTACCGGACCCCCCCCCCCGGGGAGTCAATAGGCCTTAATGGGCCATGGTGGAAGAGAGGAGGAGGCGGCAAAGGTGGGGGCGCCCCCCCAAGCCCAATCTGAATTGGGAGGGGGGCCGACCTCCCTTTCCTTCTCTCCCTCTCCCTCTTCCTTCTTCTCCTACTCCAACTAGGGAAGGGGGGAAACCTACTCCTACTGGTAGTAGGAGTCCTCCCCTTGGGCGCGCCATAGAGGGCCGGCCCTCCCCTCCTCCCCTCCTTTATATACGGGGAGGGGGGCACCCCATAGACACACAAGTTGATCAAGTTGATCTTTTAGCCGTGTGCAGTGCCCCCCTCCACAGATTTCCACCTCAGTCATATCGTCGTAGTGCTTAGGTGAATCCATGCACTGGTAACTTCATCATCACCGTCACCATGTCATCGTGCTGATGAAAATCTCCCTCGACCTCAGCTGGATCTAGAGTTCGTGGGACGTCACCGAGCTGAACATGTGCAGATTGCGGAGGTGCCGTACTTTCGGTGCTAGGATCGGTCAGATCGTGAAGACGTACGACTACATCAACCACATTGTCATAACGCTTCCGCTTTCGGTCTATGAGGGTATGTAGACAACACTCTCCCCTCTTGTTGCTATGCATCACCTAGATAGATCGTGCGTGATTGTAGGAATTTTTTTGAAATTACTGCGTTCCCCAACGGTGGCATCCGATCCAGGTCTATGCGTAGATGTTATATGCACGAGTAGAACACAAAGAGTTGTGGGCGATAATAGTCATACTGCTTACCAGCATGTCATACTTTGATTCGGCGGTATTGTTGGATGAAGCGGCTCAGACCGATATTATGCGTACGCTTACACGAGACTAGTTCTACCGACGTGCTTTGCACACAGGTGGCTAGTGAGTGTCTGTTTCTCCAACTTTAGTTGAATCGAGTGTGGCTACGCCCGGTCCTTGTTGAAGGTTAAAACAACACACTTGACGGAAAATTGTTGCGGTTTTGATGCGTAGGTAAGAATGGTTCTTAATAAGCCCGTAGCAGCCACGTAGAACTTGCAACAACAAAGTACAGGACGTCTAACTTATTTTTGCAGGGCTTGTTGTGATGTGATATAGTCAAGGCATGATGAGATATAAATTGTTGTATGAGATGATCATGTTTTGTAACAAAATTATCGGCAACTGGCAGGAGCCATATGGTTGTCGCTTTATTGTATGCAATGCAATCGCCATGTAATTGTTTTACTTTATCACTAAGCGGTAGCGATAGTCGTAGTAACAATAGTTGGGGAGACGATAATGATGATACAATGGAGATCAAGGTGTCGCGCCGGTAACGATGGAGATCATGATGATGCTTCGGTGATGGAGATCATGAGCACAAGATGATGATGGCCATATCATGTCACATATTTTGATTGCATGTGATGTTTATCCTTTATGCATCTTATTATGCTTAGTACGTCGGTAGCATTATAAGATGATCCCTTACTAAAGTTCAAGGTATAAGTGTTCTCCCTGAGTATGCACCGTTGCTACAGTTCGTCGTGCCGAGACACCACATGATGATCGGGTGTGATAAGCTCTACGTTCACATACAACGGGTGCAAGCCAGTTTTGCACACGCAGAATACTCGGGTTAAAATTGATGAGCCTAGCATATGCAGATATGGCCTCAGAACATTGAGACCAAAAGGTCGAGCGCGAATCATATAGTAGATATGATCAACATAGTAATGTTCACCATTTAAAACTACTCCATCTCACGTGATGATCGGACATGGTTTTGTTGATTTGGATCACGTGATCACTTAGATGATTAGAGGGGTGTCTATCTAAGTGGGAGTTCTTAAGTAATATGATTAATTGAACTTTAATTTATCATGAACTTAGTACCTGATAGTATTTTGCATGTCTATGTAGTTGTAGATCAATGGCCCATGCCACCGTTCCTTTGAATTTTAATGCGTTCCTAGAGAAAGCTAAATTGAAAGATGATGACAACAACTACACAGACTGGGTCCGTAACTTGAGGATTATCCTCATTGCTGCACAGAATAATTACGTCCTGGAAGCACCGCTGGGTGCCAGGCCTGCTGCAGATGCTACTGATGACGTTAAGAACGTCTGGCAGAGCAAAGCTGATGACTACTCGATAGTTCAGTGTGCCATGCTTTACGGCTTAGAACCGGTACTTCAACGACATTTTGAACGTCATGGAGCATATGAGATGTTCCAGGAGTTGAAGTTAATATTTAAAGAAAATGCCCGGATTGAGAGATATGAAGTCTCCAATAAGTTCTATAGTTGTAAAATGGAGGAGAATAGTTCTGTGAGTGAACACACACTCAGAATATCTGGGTACCACAACCACTTGATTCAATTGGGAGTTAATCTTCCTGATGATAGTGTCATTGACAGAGTTCTTCAATCACTGCCACCAAGTTACAAAAGCTTAATGACGAACTATAATATGCAAGGGATGAACAAGACTATTCCCGAGCTCTTCGCAATGCTAAAGGCTGCAGAGGTAGAAATCAAAAAGGAGTATCAAGTGTTGATGGTCAACAAGACCACTACTTTCAAGAAAAAAGGCAAAGGGAAGAAGGGGAACATCAAGAACAACGGCAAAAAGGTTGTTGCTCAAGAGAAGAAACCCAAGTCTGGACCTAAGCCTGAAACTGAGTGCTTCTACTACAAAAGGACTGGTCACTGGAAGACTGCCCCAAGTATTTGGCGGATAAGAAGGATGGCAAAGTGAAAGGTATATTTGATATACATGTTATTGATGTGTACTTAACTAATGCTCGCAGTAGCGCCTAGGTATTTGATACTGGTTCTGTTGCTCATATTTGCAACTCGAAACAGGGGCTACGGATTAGGCGAAGATTGGCTAAGGATGATGTGACGATGCGTGTGGGAAATGGTTCCAAGGTTGATGTGATCGCCGTCGGCACGCTACCTCTACATCTATCGGGATTAGTTTTAGACCTGAATAATTGTTATTTGGTGCCAGCGATGAGCATGAACATTATATTTGGATCTTATTTAATGGGAGACGGTTATTCATTTAAATCAGAGAATAATGGTTGTTCTATTTATATGAGTAATATCTTTTACGGTCATGCACCCTTGTTGAGTGGTCTATTTTTATTGAATCTCGATAGTGATGATACACATATTCATAGTATTGAAGCCAAAATATGCTAAGTTAATAATGATATTGCAACTTATTTGTGGCACTGCCGTTTGGGTCATATCGGTGTAAAGCGTATGAAGAAACTCCATGTTGATGGACTTTTGGAATCACTTGATTATGAATCACTTGGTGCTTGCGAACCGTGCCTATGGGCCAGATGAGTAAAACTCCGTTCTCTGGAACAATGGAACGAGCTACTGACTTGTTGGAAATAATACATACCGATGTATGCGGTCCAATGAGTGTTGAGGCTCGTGGCGGGTATCGTTATTTTTTGACCTTCACAGATGATTTGAGAAGATATGGGTATATCTACTTAATGAAACATAAGTTTGAAACTTTTGATAATTTCAAAGAATTTCCGAGCAAAGTGGAAAATCATCGTAACAAAAAAAATAAAGTTTCTACGATCTGATCGTGGAGGCGAATATTTGAGCTACGAGTTTGGTCTTCATTTAAAACAATGTGGAATAGTTTCGCAACTCATGCCACCTAGAACACCACAGCGTAATGGTGTGTCCGAGCGTCGTAACCGTACTTTATTGGATATGGTGCGATCTATGATGTCTCTTACTGATTTACCGCTATCATTTCGGGGTTATGCTTTAGAGACGCTTGCATTCACGTTAAATAGGGCACCATCAAATTCCATTGAGACGACATCATATGAACTGTGGTTTGACAAGAAACCCAAGTTGTGGTTTCTTAAAGTTTGGGGTTGCGATGCTTATGTGAAAAAGCTTCAACCTGATAAGCTCGAACCCAAATCGGAGAAGTGCGGCTTCATAGGATACCCAAAGGAAACTGTTGGGTACACCTTCTATCACAGATCTGAAGGCAAAATCTTTGTTGCTAAGATGGATCCTTTCTAGAGAAGGAGTTTCTCTCGAAAGAAGTGAGTGCGAGGAAAGTAGAACTTGATGAGGTAGTTGTACCTTCTCCCTTATTGGAAAGTACTTCATCACAGAAATCAGTTCCCGTGATTCCTACACCAATTAGTGAGGAAGCTAATGATGATGATCATGAAGCTTCAGATCAAGTTACTACCGAACCTCGTAGGTCTTCCAGAATAAGATCTGCACCAAAGTGGTACGGTATTCCTGTTCTGGAAGTCATGTTACTAGACCATGATGAACCTATGAACTATGAGGAAGCGATGATGAGCCCAGATTCCGCGAAATGGCTTGAGGCCATGAAATATGAGATGGGATCCATGTATGAGAACAAAGTGTGGACTTTGGTGGACTTGCCCGATGATCTGCAAGCCATAGAAAATAAATGGATCTTTAAGAAGAAGACCGACGCAGACAGTAATGTTATTGTTTACAAATCTCGACTTGTTGCAAAAGGTTTTCGACAAGTTCAAGGAGTTGACTACGATGAGACTTTCTCACCCATAGCGATGCTTAAGTCTGTCCGAATCATGTTAGCAATTGCTGCATTTTATGATTATGAAATTTGGCAAATGGATGTCAAAACTGCATTCCTGAATGGATTTCTGGAAGAAGAGTTGTATATGATGCAACCGGAAGGTTTTGTTGATCCAAAGGGTGCTAACAAAGTGTGCAAGCTCTAGCGATCCATTTATGGACTGGTGCAAGCCTCTCGGAGTTGGAATAAACGCTTTGATAGTGTGATCAAAGCATATGGTTTTATATAGACTTTTGGAGAAGCCTGGATTTACAAGAAAGTGAGTGGGAGCTCTGTAGCATTTCTAATATTATATGTGGATGACATATTGTTGATTGGAAATGATATAGAATTTCTGGATAGCATAAAGGGATACCCGAATAAGAGTTTTTCTATGAAAGACCTCGGAGAAGCTTCTTACATATTGGGCATCAAGATCTATAGAGATAGATCAAGACGCTTAATTGGACTTTCACAAAGCACATACCTTGATAACGTTTTGAAGAAGTTCAAAATAGACCAGTCAAAGAAAGCATTCTTGCCTGTGTTACAAGGTGTGAAGTTGAGTCAGACTCAATGCCCGACCACTGCAGAAGATAGAGGAAAAATGAAAGTCATTCCCTATGCTTCAGCCATAGTTTCTATCATGTATGCAATGCTGTGTGCCAGACCTAATGTGTGCCTTGCTATAAGCATAGTAGGAAGGTACCAAAGTAATCCCAGAGTGGACACTGGACAACGGTCAAGAACATCCTGAAATACCTGAAAAGGACTAAGGATATGTTTCTCGTTTATGGAGGTGAAAAAGAGCTCGTCATAAACGGTTACGTCGATGCAATCTTTGATGCTAATCCGGATGACTCTAAGTCACAAACCGGATACGTATTTTTATTGAATGGAGGAGCTGTCAGTTGGTGCAGTTCCAAGTAGAGCGTCATGGCAGGATCTACGTGTGAAGTGGAGTACATTGCTGCTTCGGAAGCAGCAAATGAAGGAGATTGGATGAAGGAGTTCATATCTGATCTAAGTGTCATACCTAGTGCATCGGGTCCAATGAAAATCTTTTGTGACAATACTGGTGCAATTGTCTTGGCAAAGGAATTCAGATTTCACAAGAGAACCAAGCACATCAAGAGATGCTTCAATTCCATCCGTCATCAAGTGTCGGAGAGGGACATAGAGATTTGCAAGATACACACAGATCTGAATGTTGCAGACCCATTGACTAAGCCTCCTCCACAAGCAAAACATGATCAACACCAAGACTCCATGGGTGTTAGAATCATTACTATGTAATCTAGATTATTGACTCTAGTGCAAGTGGGAGACTGAAGGAAATATGCCCTAGAGGCAATAATAAAGTTATTATTTATTTCCTTAATTCATGATAAATGTTTATTATTCATGCTAGAATTGTATTAACTGGAAACTTAGTACATGTGTGAATACATGACAAAACATATAGTCCCTAGTATGTCTCTACTTGACTAGGTCGTTAATCAAAGATGGTTATGTTTCCTAACCATAGACATGTGTTGTCATTTGATGAACGGGATCACATCATTAGGAGAATGATGTGATGGACATGACCCATTCGTTAGCTTAGCATTATGATCATAACAGTTTCTTTGATATTGCTTTCTTCATGACTTATACAAGTTCCTCAGACTATGAGATTATACAACTCCCGAATACCAGAGGAACACTTAGTGTTCTACCAAATGTCACAACGCAAATGGGTGATTATAAAGGTGCTCTACAGGTGTCTCCGAAGGTGTTTGTTGGGTTGACATAGATAGAGATTAGGATTTGTCACTCCGTGTTTCGGAGAGGTATCTCTGGGCCCTCTCGATAATACTCATCACTATAAGCCTTGCAAGCATTGTGACTAATGAGTTAGTTGCGGGATGAAGTATTACGGAACGAGTAAAGAGACTTGCCGGTAACGAGATTGAACTAGGTATTGAGATACCGATGATCGAATCTCGGGTAAGTAACATACCGATGACAAAGGGAACAACATATGTTGTTATGCGGTTTGACCGATAAGGTTATTCGTAGAATATGTAGGAACCAGTATTAGCATCCAAGTTCCGCTATTGCTTATTGACCGGAAGTGAGTCTCGGTCATGTCTACATAGTTCTTGAACCCATAGGGTCCGCACGCTTAACGTTCAATGACGATCGATATTATGAGTTTATGTGTTTTGATGTACCAAAGGTTTTTCGGAGTCCCGGATGTGATCACGGACATGACGAGGAGTCTCAAAATGGTCGAGACATCAAGATTGATATATTGTGAGGCAATGTTTGGACACCAGAAAGGTTCCGAGTGGTTCGGGCATTTTTGCGGAGTACCGGGAGAATACCGGAACCCCCCGGGGAGTCACTGGGCCTTAATGGGCCATGGTGGAAGAGAGGAGGAGGCGGCCAAGGTGGGGGCTCCTCCCCAAGCCCAATCTGAATTGGGAGGGGGCCTGCCCCCTTTCCTTCTCTCCCTCTCCCTCTTCTTTCTTCTCCTACTCCAACTAGGCAAGGGGGGAAACCTACTCCTACTGGGAGTAGGACTCCCCCCCTTTGGCGCGCCAGCCCTCCCCTCCTCCCCTCCTTTATGTACGGGGGAGGGGAGTGTTGGGTAACGCAGTAATTTCAAAAAGTTTCCTACGCACATGCAAGATCATGGTTATGCATAGCAACGAGAGGGGAGAGTGTATCCACGTACCCTCATAGACCGAAAGCGGAAGCGTTAGCACAACGCGGTTGATGTAGTCGTATGTCTGCACGGCCCGACCGATCAAGCACTGAAACTACGACACCTACGAGTTCTAGCACACGCTCAGCTCGATGACGTCCCTCGAACTCCGATCCAGCCGAGTGTCGAGGGAGAATTCTGTCTGCATGATGGCATGGTGATGATCTTGATGTTCTACGGTTGCAGGGCTTCGCCTAAGCACCACTACAATATTATCGAGGAGGACTATGGTGAAGGGGGGCACCGCACACGGCTAAGAGATCAATGATCAATTGTTGTTGTGCCTAGAGGTGCCCCCCTCCTCCGTATATAAAGGAGGAGAGGAGGGGGAGAGGGCCGACCCCTATGGCGCTCCCTGGAGGAGTCCTACTCCCACCGGGAGTAGGATTCCCCCCCTTCCAAGTAGTAGGAGTAGGAGTCAAGGAAGGGGGAGAGGGAAGGGAAGGAAGGAGGGGGCGCAGCCCCTCCCCCTAGTCCAATTAGGACTAGGCCTTGGGGGGGGGCAGCCCCTCTCTCTTTCCCGTATGGTCCAATAAGGCCCAATACTTCTCCCCGGCGAATTCCCGTAACTCTCCGGTACTCCGATAAATACCCGAATCACTCGGAACCTTTCTGAAGTCCAAATATAGTCGTCCAATATATCGATCTTTACATCTCGACCATTTTGAGACTCCTCGTCATATCCCCGATCTCATCCAGGACTCCGAACTCCTTCGGTACATCAAAACTCATAAACTCATAATATAACTGTCATCGAAACCTTAAGCGTGCGGACCCTACGGGTTCGAGAACAATGTAGACATGACCGAGACACGTATCCGGTCAATAAACAATAACGGAACCTGAATGCTCATATTTGCTCCTAGATATTCTACGAAGATCTTTATCGGTCAAACCGCATAACAACATACGTTGTTCCCTTTGTCATCGGTATGTTACTTGCCCGAGATTTGATCGTCGGTATCTCAATACCTAGTTCAATCTCGTTACCGGCAAGTCTCTTTACTCGTTATGTAACACATCATCTCGCAACTAACTCATTAGTCACATTTCTTGCAAGGCTTATAGTGATGTGCATTACCGAGAGGGCCCAGAGATACCTCTCCGACAATCGGAGTGACAAATCCTAATCTCGAAATACGCCAACCCAACAAGTACCTTCGGAGACACCTGTAGAGCACCTTTATAATCACCCAGTTATGTTGTGATGTTCGGTAGCACACAAAGTGTTCCTCTGGTAAACGGGAGTTGCATAATCTCATAGTCATAGGAACATGTATAGGTCATGAAGAAAGCAATAGCAACATACTAAACGATCAAGTTCTAAGCTAACGGAATGGGTCAAGTCAATCACTTCATTCTCCTAATGATGTGATCCCGTTAATCAAACGACAACTCTTTTGTCCATGGCTAGGAAACATAACCATCTTTGATTAATGAGCTAGTCAAGAAGAGGCATAATAGTGACACTCAGTTTGTCTATGTATTCACACATGTATCATGTTTCCGGTTGATACAATTCTAGCATGAATAATAAACATTTATCATGAAATAAGGAAATAAATAATAACTTTATTATTGCCTCTAGGGCATATTTCCTTCAGTCTCCCACTTGCGCTAGAGTTAATAATCTAGTTCACATCACCATGTGATTTAACACAAATATTCACATCTGTATGTGATTAACACCCATAGCTCACATTGTCATGTGACCAACACCCGAAGGGTTTACTAGAGTCAATAATCTAGTTCACATCGCTATGTGATTAACACCCAAAGAGTACTAAGGTATGATCATGTTTTGCTTGTGAGAGAAGTTTAGTCAACGGGTCTGTCACATACAGAGCCGTATGTATTTTGCAAATATTCTATGTCTTCAATGCTCTGCACGGAGCTACTCTAGCTAATTGCTCCACTTTCAATATGTATCCAGATTGAGACTTAGAGTCATCTGGATCAGTGTAAAAGTTTGCACCAATGTAACTTTTACGAGGAACTCTTTTATCACCTCCATAATCGAGAAACATCTCCTTAGTCCTTACTAAGGATATTCTTGACCGCTGTCCAGTGATCTACTATTAGATCAAAATTGTATTCCTTTGCCAAACTCAGAGCAAGGTATACAATAGGTCTGGTACACAGCATAGCATACTTTATAGAACCTATGACTGAGGCATAGGGAATGACTTTTCGTTCTCTTTCTATTTTCTGCCATGGTCGGTTTTGAGTCTTACTCAACTTCACACCTTGCAACACAGGCGAGAACTCCTTCTTTGACTGTTCCATTTTGAATTACTTCAAAATCTTATCAAGGTATGTACTCATTGAAAAATCTTATCAAGCGTCTTGATCTATCTCTATAGATCTTGATGCTCAATGTGTAAGCAGCTTCACTGAGGTCTTTCTTTGAAAAACTCCTTTCAAAACACTCCTTTATGCTTTCCAGAAAATTCTATATCATTTCCGATCAATAATATGTCATTCACATATACTTTTCAGAAAGGCTGTAGTGCACCCACTCACTTTCTTGTAAATACAGGCCTTTCCAAAAGTCTGTATAAAACCATATGCTTTGATCAAATCATAAAAACGTATATTCCAACTCCGAGATGCTTGCACCAGTCCATTGATGGATCGCTGGAGCTTGCACATTTTGTTAGCACCTTTAGGATTTACAAAACCTTCTGGTTGTATCATATACAACACTTCTTTAAGAAATATCCATTTAAGGAATGCAGTTTTGTCATCCATTTGCCAGATTTCATAAAATGTGGCAATTGCTAACATGATTCGGACAGACTTAAGCATCGATACGATTGAGAAAATATCATCATATTCAACACCTTGAACTTGTCGAAAATCTTTAGCAACAAGTCGAGCTTAGTAGATAGTAACACTACTATCAGTGTCTGTCTTCCTCTTGAAGATCCATTTATTTTCTATGGTTTGCCGATCATCGGGCAAGCCAACCAAAGTCCACACTTTTTGTTCTCATACATGGATCCCATCTCAGATTTCATGGCCTCAAGCCATTTCGTGGAATCTGGGCTCATCATCGCTTCCTCATAGTTTGTAGGTTCATCATGGTCTAGTAACATGACTTCCAGAATAGGATTACCGTACTACTTTGGTGCGGATCTTACTCTGGAAGACCTACGAGGTTTGGTAGTAACTTGATCTGAAGTGTGACGCCCCCGATTCAATCGTACACTAATCATGCACGCAAACATGTACGATCAAGATCAGGGACTCACGGGAAGATATCACAACACAACTCTTGAACATAAATAAGCCATACAAGCATCATAATACAAGCCAGGGGCCTCGAGGGCTCGAATACAAGTGCTCGATCATAGACGAGTCAGCGGAAGCAACAATATCTGAGTACAGACATAAGTTAAACAAGTTGCCATAAGATGGCTAACACAAACTGGGATACAGATCGAAAGAGGCGCAAGCCTCCTGCCTGGGATCCTCCTAAACTACTCCTGGTCGTCGGCAGCGGCCTGCACGTAGTAGAAGGCACCTCCAGTGTAGTAGGAGTCGTCGTCAACAGTGGCGTCTGGCTCCTGGACTCCAGCATCTGGTTGCGACAACTAGAAAGAAAGGAAAGGGAAAAGGGGGGGGGGGAGAAAGCAACCGTGAGTACTCATCCAAAGTACTCGCAAGCAAGGAGCTACACTACATATGCATGGGTATATGTGTAAGGAGGCCATATCAGTGGACTGAACTGCAGAATGCCAGAATAAGAGGGGGATAGCTAGTCCTATCGAAGACTACGCTTCTGGCAGCCTCCGTCTTGCATCATGTAGAAGAGAGTAGATTGAAGGGCAGCGGGACTCGGCGTCCAAGGCGGCATCCATGGCGAGGAGGGGAAGAGGGACTTGGCCGGCGGCGCGGCTGATGGCAGGGGACGATGGATCCGGGCAGCGGCCGCGGCTCGGGAGCCTTCCCCGATTGAGACAAGGACGGAGAGGGCCGAGCGAGAGAGGGATGGCGGCGCGCGGGAGAAGGAAGGGCGAGGAGGAGGCCGCATGTGAGGGAGAGCCGCCGGAGTTGGCTGCCCGATGGGGTCACCGGCGTGGTGGAGCGAGGGGGGTTCGAGAGCTGCGCGCGGAGGGAGATGGGGTCGGGCGCTGCGGGAACGAGGAGGAGGAGGAGATGGATCGAGGGGATGGGGATCGCACGTTGCGGCAGCGCTGGAGGGAGATGGGGGTCGGGCAGGGGAGACTAGGGTTAGGCGCGGCTGGGCCTTAGAGGCCGGCCCAGATGGATACAAGTGGCGGCTGGGCTGCAGATGAGCCTAGATGGCCTGCTGGGCTGCAAGGCTTCTTCCTCCTCTTCTTTAACTCTTATTTTCTAAAACAGAAAATAATAACGAAGAATAGAAGAAGGAAGGAGGTGTTGGGGGGAGAAGTTGGACACGGGGATTATTTTCCCGAACTCGCAAAACTGAGCTCGATCCTGGAAAATAAAAGAGGCATGCTTGAAAGATTTAAATTCAAACTCATTTGAATTTAATTCAAATGGGTTTGAACTAGGACTTGATAAAAGGAAGGTCCAAAAATGTTCGGATTTTTTGATGGAGCTCCGGAAAATGATGAAAGAAATTATGGGCAAGGTTGGAGACCAAGAATTGAGGTAACAATGGCATGGGATATTTTGCAAGTGTGTTATGGTGATTTCCAAATAAATGGGATAATTTTAATATAGCTCCCTAATATTGGGAGGATATGTTATAAAGAGAAGTCACAAGTGAATTCCCTCGATTTAAATGGATCAAGAAATCCATACAATTTATTTAGAAGAGTTATAAAAAATTAATGATATGATGGCATGATGACATGATGCAATGCAAGAGATCGCATGATGAATGCACAAACAAAACAAATCAGACGACAAACTCGGAATAGCTGGAAGTCTTCTGGAGCGTCGGTCTCGGGGCGTCACAGGGAAGGAGTCCGGCACCTTGGAGTCATAGGCCTCACGAAGGATTAGACTGGTATTCGGCTCTATCACCGTAGAGATTGCAGCCCCTGGGGCGGCGTCCAACCATCCGTCCCTGGCTGGCGCAGTCGGCTCCGAACTAATGGTCGGAGCGGACATCTGAGCGGCGCTCTGGGCGCTGTCCGGCGGCAGAGCTAGATCATGCCCATCGTGACAGTGTGGCGCGCTCGGCTGTGGCTCGAATCCGTCGAAGATCAAGTCCCTGTGGATGTCGGCCGTGTAGTTTAAGCTTCCAAACCTGACCTGATGGCCAGGGGCGTAGCTTTCGATCCGCTCCAGATGGCCAAGCGAATTGTCCCGTAGTGCGAAGCCGCCGAATACGAAGATCTGTCCCGGGAGAAAAGTCTCACCCTGGACCGCGTCGTGGTTGATGATCAAAGAAGCCATCGGGCCTAAAGGTGACGACATAGAGGAACTCTCAATGAAAGCACCAATGTCGGTGTCAAAACTAGCGGATCTCGGGTAGGGGGTCCCGAACTATGCGTCTAGGTGGATGGTAACAGGAGACAAGGGACACGATGTTTTTACCCAGGTTCGGGCCTTCTCGATGGAGGTAAAACCCTACTCCTGCTTGATTAATATTGATGATATGGGTAGTACAAGAGTTGATCTACCACGAGATCAGAGAAGCTAAACCCTAGAAGCTAGCCTATGGTATGATTGTTGTTCGTCCTACGGACTAAAACTCTCCGGTTTATATAGACACCGGAGAGGGCTAGGGTTACACAAAGTCAGTTACAATGGGAGGAGATCTTCATATTGAATCGCCAAGCTTGCCTTCCACGCCAAGGAAAGTCCTATCTGGACACGGGACGAAGTCTTCAATCTTGTATCTTCATAGTCCGGGAGTCCGGCCAAAGGTCATAGTCCAGCCATCCGGACACCCCCTAATCCAGGACTCCCTCAAGGAGCTTGTACAACTATTTAAGGGAGCGCGGCAGTGTTTCCGATTATGGAAGATATCGGCCTACCGGGAAGGTGCGCGAGAGGCATGGGACATGGTGAAAACATGGTATACCAAGCTTGATCTGAATCATATGGCCCAGGTCGGACCTTTAGGGTCAGATGGAAAAGAAATTCCTATTAATTTGGTATATGACCAGGTAAAAGTAGCCGCAAAATATTCTCAATAGGATTGTAAGCTAGACAACCTGTTGGAGGACATAGAAGAGGAAATGTTTGAGTCCAAGTGACTATGTACTTTCCTTGACATATTTGTCCCTAGCGGATTGTAAGACCATTGTCATGGCAGGCCTGTTCGCTTCGACCTGTGCACCCGAAGGCGCGGAGTGTTTCCGAATACCTGAGCAGCAAAATAAACTGGGGTATGCGTGGAAACCAGGTGTAGGGGTCATAGTTTCTTGAACACACAAGTTGTATCCGGATAGCTATGTTATATTACATTATGATTGTAAGAAACATCTTCCAGAGAGAATAGTTCCGTTAAGGGTTCATTTCCCTGGGTGAGCATGCGTTAATGTGCATGCCCGAACTGTGATTGAAAAATCGCAGCATACGTAACAGCTAGGGGTTCATATTGCAATGAGTAAAAACATCTTTAGTCCACCGACCGAATATTCCCTTAAGAACGCTAGCTTTCGGCTTCACCGAATCTGAGGTACACATCCGGATGACCCAGCAGTAACAATCACAGAGGTGCTCCTTTTATGCCCTAGCCGAACTAACGGGAATGTAGGGCATAAGCACAGGAGCCAGGCAACCCAGCTTGGCCAAAACTTAAGTCATATCGATGCATATAATGGCGAAGAAAAGGTACATACGTGGAAAAGACACATATGTGGTGAGCTTAATGCTCGGAAAATAATTCTAATAAGCTTCTGTACAAGAAGCCCCCAGGTATAATGGACGTACATATTTGAGGATGTGTGCGTCGTGGGTGCACGGTTTTAGCCGCACAAAAGCTTTAAGGCTAAAAAAGCGAAAAGAGAGGGGATAAAAGAAATAATGGAAACAAAAGGGAGAAGGAGATGAACAAAGAGTTCGACGCTAGGCAGAGAATCTTCGGAGTCTGGCCGCGTTCCATGGGTTCGGCTCTAGGCGATTATCTAATGCATCACGCAGGCAGTATGCTCCTCCAGTGAGAAATTTGTCAATGATAAAGGGACCCTCCCACTTGGGCTTGAGTTCGTCCTTTTTCTTCTCCGGCAAGTGTAGAACGGGTTCGCCAACATTATAAGTCTTGGCCCACACTTCTCTGCTTTGATATCTGCGGGCCTGTTGTTGATAAAATGTGGAACGGGCTTCCGCAACACCGCGCTCCTCCTCTGGGGCATCTAAGTTGTCCTGCCGATCAAGCTCGGCCTCTCTCTCTTCATACATGCGCACTCGAGGTGAGTCATGAATAATGTCGCAGGGTAACACAACCTTTGCATTGTACACCATGAAGAAAGGTGTGTATCCGGTAGTATGATTAGGCGTGGTCCGCAGCCCCCAGAGTACGGAGTCGAGCTCCTCGACCCAGTGCTTGTCTGGTTCTTTCAAAGACCGCACTAGTCTAGGGTTAATGCCGCTCATAATAAGACCATTGGCTCGTTTGACCTGACCGTTTGTTTGCGGGTGATAGACGGAGGCGTAATCGAGCTTAATGCCCAGATTAACACACTAGGTTTTCACCTCATCGGTTGTGAAATTGGAGCCATTATCGATGATGATGCTGTGGGGAACACCATAATGGTGCACAACGCTGGATATGAAGTCTATCACTGGTCCGACTTCGGCCGTTTTAACTGGTTTAGCCTCTATCCACTTAGTGAATTTATCCACCATGACCAATAGATATTTTTTATTATGGCTTCCCCCTTTAAGGGGTCTGACCATATCAAGCCCCCAGACTACAAAAGGCCAAGTGACGGGGATTGTTTGTAGAGCGGTGGGTGGCATATGGCTTTGGTTGGCGAAAATCTGGCATCCGGCGCAATGTTGGACAAGGTCCTATGCATCTGCCCGGGCCGTCGGCCAATAGAAACCTGTATGGAAAGCCTTGCTTAGAAGGGCCTGAGCCGCGACGTGGTGACCACCGAGACCGGCATGAATTTCCGCCAAGAGCTGCCGCCCCTCTTCTTCGGAGATACATCTTTGAAGTACTCTGGTAGCGCTTTTCTTGTAGAGTTCTTCGTCATGAACCTTGTAGGCTTTCGAGCGCCAGACAATGCGGCGTGCCTCATTCTGATCCTCAGGTAGTTCTCACCTATTAATGTATGCCAAGAAGGGTTAGGTCCATGGGGCAATGACTTCCATGATAAGATGGTCTGACGGTGTTATTTTGGTGGCTGAGCCCCCGATGATATCGATGTGTTCGGAATCTGGGATTGTAGTCGGATCCGGACTGGTGTTACCTCTCTCCCCTTGCCACACCACAGATGGCTTGAAAAACCTTTCCAGAAAGATGTTAGGTGGGATGGGGTCGCGCTTGGCACCGATGCAAGCAAGGACATCCGCCGCTTGATTACTTTCTCGAGCCACATGATGAAACTCGAGCCCCTCGAACCGAACCGATATTTTGAGAATGGCGTTACGGTAAGCCACCACATTCTGATCTTTGGCATCGAAATCTCCATTTATTTGAGATATTGCAAGGTTTGAATCCCCGCGCACTTCCAGGCGTTGTATGCCCATGGAGACAGCCATCCGAAGACCATGCAGTAAGGCCTCGTATTCGGCTGCATTGTTGGAGTTTGTGTATAATATTTGGAGTACATACTGAACTGTATCTCCAGTGGGGGATGTTAAGAAAATGCCCGCTCCCAAGCTCGCCAGCATTTTGGAGCCGTCGAAGTGCATGACCCAGTTGGAATATGTGTCGTACTCTTTAGGGAGTTCGGCCTCTGTACATTCGGTGATGAAGTCGGCCAGCACTTGGGATTTAATGGCCCGATGCGGTCTATATGTTATGTCGAATGGGAGGAACTCAATGGCCCACTTGGCAATCCGTCCTGTGGCATCGCGGTTGTTTATATTGTCATTGAGTGGTACTTTGGAGGCCACCGTGATTGAGCACTCTTGAATGTAGTGTCGAAGCTTCCGGGATGCCATGAAGACCGCGTATGCTATTTTTTGGTAATGAGGGTACCTGGATTTGCATGGTGTGAGGACAGTGGATACGTAGTATACCGGCTTCTGAAGCAGGAATTTGTGTCCGTCCTCCTCTCGTTCAACTATGAGCACCGCACTCATGACCTGGTTAGTTGCCGATATGTATCATGACATGGGTTCATCGACGTTTGGTGCGGCCAGGATTGGGTTGCTCGCTAAAAGAGCCTTTATTTCTTCCAGTCCGGCCGTCGCTGCGTCCGTCCACTCGAAGTGATCGGTGCGTCGGAGAAGGCGATAAAGTGGCAATGCTTTTTCTCCTAGTTTGGAGACAAATCGGCTTAAAGCTGCTACACATCCGGCTAGTTTTTGGACTTGTCTAAGGTCTGTTGGTGTAGCCAACTATGACTAAGCTCGGATTTTAGCTGGGTTTGCCTCAATTCCTCTATTGGAAACATATGAAGCCCAACAGATTTCCAGTGGGAACACCGAAACACACTTTTCCGGATTGAGCTTGATGTCATATGTATGGAGGTTGTTGAATGTGAGACGCAGTTCATCTATTGATGACTCGACATGCCTAGTTTTGATGACGACGTCATATACATATGCTTCAACTGTCTTGCCGATCTGTTTCTCCATGCATGTTTGAATCATGCGTTGGTAGGTGGAGCCAATGTTTTTAAGTCTTAAGGGCATGGTGTTGAAGCAGAGCGGCCCATATGGGGTAATGAATGCTGTTGCGGCTGTGTTGGACTCCTTCATTTTGATTTGATGGTATCCGGAGTATGCGTCGAGGAAAAACAGTGAGTCGTGTCCGGCTGTAGCATCAGTAATCTAATCAATGCAAGGGAGGGGAAATGGATCCTTAGGGCAGGCCTTGTTGAGGTCTTTGAAATCGACGCATAGGCGCCAGGATTTATCCTTCTTTGGCACCATCACTAGGTTTGCCAGCCAGTCCGGGTGTTTTTTCTCTGATGAATCCAACCTCGACTAACTTGGCTAGCTCCTCCCCCATAGCTTGTCGTTTGGGCTCGGAAAAGCGCCACAATGTTTTCTTGACCGGTTTATATCCCTTCAGTATGTTTAGGCTGTGTTCAGACAACCTGCGTGGGATTGCCGACATATCAGAAGGGTGCCATGCGAATATGTCCCAGTTCTCGCGTAGGAATTCTCGTAGCGCGGTGTCAACCGTTGGGTCCAGCTGTGCCCCGATGGATGTTGTCTTCTTGGGGTCCGTCGGGTGGACTTGAAATTTGACTATTTCATCTGCTAGTTTAAAGGAGGTGGATTTAGGTCGCTTGTCCAGGATCACATCGTCCCTATCCACCATGGAGCGTAGTGCGGTTAACTCTTCGGCCACGAGGGCTTGAGACAATGCCTCAAGGGCCAGTGCTGCGGTTTTGTTTTCGGCGCGGAGTGCTATGTCCGGATCACTGGTAAGAGTGATAATACCATTGGGCCCGGACATCTTGAGCTTCATGTACCCGTAATGAGGTATAGCTTGGAAGAGCATAAATGCATCTCGCCCTAATAAGGCGTGATATCCACTATTGAAAGGGGCCACTTGGAAGGTTATCTCTTCGCACCATAATTCTCCGGCGTGCCGAATACCACGTCGAGTGTGATTTTTCCCGCGCATCGCGCCTCCCGACTGGGAATGATTCCTCGGAAGGTCGTGCTACTTTGCTCAATTCAGCTTCTGTCTATTTCCATTTTGTTGAGAGTTTCCTCGTAAATGAGGTTTAATCCGCTGCCGCCGTCCATGAGCACTTTGGTAAGCCGAAAGCTGTCCACGATTGGACTGAGGACCAATGCGGCTAACCCCGGACTGTCCTGAATTTTGGTTCATCATCGGCATTGTAAGTTATGGCCGTGTCGTTCCAGGGGTTTATTGCTGCTACTTGGCAGACTTCAACGAGGCTGCGGAGTGCTCTTTTACGCCTATTGTTTGAGGAGAAAGTCTCGAAGACCGTCAATACTCTAAGGTCATCGTCTTCCGTGGGGTGTTGCTCTACGGTATTTTTGGTGAGGAGATCCTCACCGCTCTTGGCCACCTGCCGGAGTATCCAACATGCTCTAAGGCCGTGGGTTGGTATGGTATCCGATGTTGTGTGTATTTTGCACGGCCTATCGAGCCATCCCTCCAGAACGGTTCCGCGCCCCGTAATGGGCTTTGATTTCTTTACTATTGGATCAGGCAACCCACGAGGGTGCATCCTTTTTGCCCGGACGAGGGGTTGAGTGGAAACTGGTGGCTCCCAGGGAGCTATGAGTTTTCCAGGCGCTTTCCATTGTGCAGTACTTCTGTACTATGGTTGCCAAGTCAGTGAAGTGTAATACACGACGACGGTTAATGGCATTGAGGATTCCGTCGTCTGTGCAATTGTTACAGAATAATGGGATCGCGTCTTCGTCGCGGCAATCTTTGATCTTGTCTTTGACAAGGAGGAATCTAGCCCAAAAGTGGTGGACCGTTTCCTGAGACTGCTGGCGTATGTACATAAGATCATGTGTATCCGAGTGGGTGGGTGGATTTAAGTCCTAACCCTGACCCAACTTGGGATCCAGAGTTTGAGAAACTTCTGAACTTAATAGTTTGGGCTCCAGGACATCAACTGATTTTCAGGCCTGTTGTCTGATTCTAGGTTCGGAGGGCAGGGCGTGTTGTTCCGTCGACGGGTATCTGGCTTTTCAAGCCCATAAATGCGAACATAGTTAGTCCTCAATATAGAGGGAGAGCTGTTGTTTTGCTCCTCGATTACCGCTACCTGATGGGTGATCGGTGGAGATTTGATTTCTCTCTGATCGGGTTTAAGCCCAATCCGATTGTAGTCTGTAGCGACTCCCAGGGCGGCGATGCGATCAAGGAGTTCATTTAAAGACAGCAAACCCATCGGATCCATTTGTCTGGAGTGTTCGGAGTCAGCACTGAGGCGATTTTCGATGACCCAAGAAATCATCGTCAGCTTGACAGCCGAACGGGCGGTCATGGTAAAGCCGCCCAGCTGGAGGGTTTGGCCTGGGCCAGCCCTCCGGAGGTGATACTGTCCTTGACAACAAGGTGAGGCATCAATCTTGTCTCGGACGTCACAGTGGAACTCTCAATGAAAGCACCAATGTCGGTGTCAAAACCGGCGGGTCTCGGGTAGGCGGTCCTGAACTATGCATCTAAGGTCGATGGTAACAGGAGGCGGGGACACAATGTTTACCCCGGTTCGGGCCCTCTCTATGGAGGTAATACCCTACTTCCTGCTTGATTGATCTTGATGAATATGAGTATTACAAGAGTTGATCTACCATAAAATCGTAATGCCTAAAACCCTAGAAGTCTAGCCTATATGATTATGATTGCCTCTACGGACTAAGCCCTCCGGTTTATATAGACATCGGAGGGGACCGGGGTTGTACAAAGTCAATTACAGAGAAAGGAAACTTCATATCCGGTCGCCAAGCTTGCCTTCCACGTCAAGGAGAGTCCCATCCAGACATGGGAGAGAGAGAGTCTTTTGTCTTGTATCTTCATGGCCCAACAGTCCTGCCCACGTACATAGTCTGGCAGTCCGAGGAACCCTTAATCCAGGAGTCCCTCAGTGGGACCGAAGTGAAGCAACAAGGCAACCGAGAATCAGTCAAGTCATCTCTCTGGGACTGATTGCAACTTCTAGGTGAGACCGAAATGATTGCAACAAGTCACAGAGAGTTGGCAAGGCCATCTCGGTGGGACCGAGATCCATATTGGTGGAACCGAATTATTAGGATTTTGGCAGTGGCTAAGTACAAATGAACTCAGTGGCTCTGGATAGGAAATTTCGATGGGGCCGAGTTGGAATTTAGGGTTTGGACATATTTGGATAGAGAAATTGGCTGAGGGTTTTTGGAGCAGTATCACTAAGCACTTGAGCAAAAAGATTATTAAGCAACATCTCATTCCCTTCTAATAGTATTGGCTTTACTATGGACTCAATGTGATCTTGTATCACTTAAACAAAAATGTAGAATCTTGAGCTTTTGCCAATCCTTTAGCATTTTGACGGGTCCACATCTCTAGTCCATGCCATGCCAATCATTGAACATCCTGAAATATTTGTCTTGAATGGATATTAGTTCAATGAGATATATGTTGTTACGAATTAAAAAAACCGCCAGGGGATTAGTTGCACTTTCATACCCACGGGAACCACTTAGGTTTTGCCGTTTTAGCCACTATGGACCTACCTTGTGGGAGATGACCACGTTACCTCGCATGTTGCCATGCAGACATAGATAGTACCGATGATATTGGATGACCTTGACTAAGACCTGTACTATGCTCAAAAGGATCACCCGAGACCACATTAATCCTCGAAGCATTTTCTTGTGAGCTATTCGGATTCGATCTTTGGCTTGAATGTGGACTAAGCTTCTGATCGGGTGAAAGGAAAACATATTCTTACATATGATAATGTACTATTGCAGCCACATGCGATATCACCTGTTTGTCCCCCTGAAACTTGGAAGCCCCCTTGCTCTGGATGGGTTAAACTGAACATTGATGGCTCATTCTATGATGAGGGTTCTACTGGGGCGGGCAAGGTACTCAGGGACAACATCGGTAATCTCATTTTTCTCGGCCTATAGGGAATTGTTTTCGTGGATAGTTGCTCTTGAAGTAGAATTGTGTGCCTGCATGGAGGGTCTCTCCCTTTCCTTACAAAGAAGTGATGACCCACAAGTATAGGGGATCATTCATAGTCCTTTCAATAAGTAAGAGTGTCGAACCCAATGAGGAGCAAAAGGAAATGCAAGTAGTTTTCAGAAAGGTATTCTCTGCAAGCACTGAAATTATAAGTAAAGAGTAGTTTGATAGCAAGATAATTTGTAACGAGCAAGTAATGGTAATGGGAAAAAAGTGCACCAAGTTAGACCAATCCTTTTGAGGCAAAGGACAAGCCAAAATAGTCTCTTATGATAAGCAAAGTGTTCTTGAGGGTGCACGGGAATTTCATCTAGTCACTTTCATCATGTTGGTTTGATTTGTGCTCGCTACTTTGATAATTTGATATGTGGGTGGACCGGTGCTTAGGTGATGTTCTTACTTGAACAAACCTCCTACTTATGATTAAACCCCTCGCAAGCATCCGCAACTACGAAAAAAGTATTAAGAATAAATCTAACCATATCATTAAACTTTTGCATCCAAATCAGTCCCTTACGGAATAGCGCATAAACTAGGGTTTAACCTTCTGTCACTCTCGCAACCCATCATATAATAACTACTCCACAATGCATTCCCTTAGGCCCAAATATGGTGACGTTTCATGTAGTCGGTGTTCACATGACACTACTAAGGGAATCACAACATACATACTATCAAAATATCGAACACATATCAAGTTCACATGATTACTTGCAACAAGATTTCTCTCGTGACCTCAAGAACAAAAGTAACTACTCAAAAATGATAATCATGCTCAAGATGAGAGGGGTATTAAATAGCATAATGGATCTAAACATATAATCTTCCACCAAATAAACCATACAGTAATCAACTACAAGATGTAATCAACACTACTAGTCACCCACAAGTACCAATCAATAGTTCCGGTACAAAGATTTAACACAAGAGATGAACTAGGGTTTGAGAGTAGATGGTGTTGTTGAAGATGTTTATGGAGATTGCCCTCCCCAACATGGGAGAGTTGTTGGTGATGATGATGACAATGATTTCCCCCTCTAAGTGGGAAGTTTCCCCGGAGGAATCGCTCCACCGAAGGGCAAAAGTGCTCTTGCCCAAGTTGCGCCTCGAGACGGTGGTCCTTCATCCTGAAAGTCCCCCCCTTATTTTTTCTAGGTCAAAATGACTTATATACCAGCAGAGGGGCACCAGAGGTGGGCCGAGGAGGGCACAACCCACCAGGGCGCGCCTGGGCTCCCTGGCGCGCCTAGGTAGGTTGTGCCCACCTAGTGGGCCCTCTCTGGTAGTTATTTGCTCCAGTAGTTCCTAATTATTCCATAAAAATCCTCGTGAAGTTTCAGCTCATTTGGAGTTGTGCAGAATAGGTAGCCTGACGTAGCCTTTTCAGGTCCAGATTTCCAGCTGCCGGAATTCTCCCTATTTGTGTAAACCTTGCATATTATGAGGGAAAAGGCATTAGAATTACTCCAAAAAGCATCATTATGCATAAAAACATTATAAATAACAGTAGGAAAACATGATGCAAAATGGACGTATCAACGCCCCAAACTTAGACCTTGCTTGTCCTCGAGCGAAAACCGAAATCATAAAACATGTCCACATGCTTAGAGAGAGAGAGAGAGAGAGAGAGAGAGAGAGAGGTGTCGATAAAAACAAAAGACGGGCATAAAAGCATCATGTATATTATTATAACAGCAACAAACTTTAATATAAAACTTTATCATAGACTTCTCATGAACAAGTAACAGTTCATCACAACATCGAAGTATAAAGCATAAACTCTATTGAAAACCAACAAACTATCACTACTGTAGGATGCTGCTAACGCGACACTATAATCAGAGACCCTTCGACGAAACTGTGTGCGATGCAATAATCGCAAACAGTGGTGTAAAAAACCGTCAAAAAAGGTGCAAAATGTTTGTGATGATGGATGCATCAAACATGGTTCAGATTTTTGTTGCGTGTGCGATTCAGGGCATACGGTTCAGTTCAATTAACTGTTTGCGATGATGAGGAACAAAAGAAATGGGCTGCCAGATGAAGGCATGTGCGATGTGTAGCATACGGTTCACTCGGATGAATAGTTTGTGATGAGGCGGAACAACAAAAATGGGCAGACAGATGAAGGTGTGTGTGATATACGGCATACAGTTCACTCGGATGAACTGTTTGTGTTGAGCCAAGAGAATAGAAATGGTTCAACTTAACAAGATGTGTGTGATGCACGACAAACAAGTCTGTCATCGGAAATGTGTGGGAAGACCAATAACAACACATACGATTCCAGTTAACAAGTCGTGTGTGTTGTGAGCAAACGATTGCTGGTATACAATTGTCAGTGAATGATGAAATCATCACCGACGGGTTCCATTGTTTACTCCATGTGCGATGTGATTTGCTCTCTCTACAAAGCATCAACATATATACTTAAAAAGATAGCATTGCATAACCAAATTAAGCATACAATTACACAAGTGACTACACACATAACATTTTCACACAACAAAGTAAGAAATTACATGCATACTAAACTAGGAGAAACGAGGATCTAATCATCTACATCTTGTTGCGACGATGCTTGCCATTGCTCCGGCTCGATCCCTGGCTGTTTTGGGGAAGGAGGCACATCCCCATGTCAACGATCCGGCTATACATGTAGTAGCACGTGTACGCCTCCTTGGCCGCGTACACAACGTGAGCTTTGTCGAGTTTCTCCATCCAGGCCGAGTGCCAGGCACACTTGTCCTTGTTGCAGGAATCCTTCATGTCTCGCTCCTCCACATAGGCAAAATTGCCATGTAAGCAGGCTATAAGCCCACTATTGTAGTACTTGCTCTTAGCAGTGTGGCGGACCAACCGTGTGGGGTGCGAAGTGGCTTCGCTCGTGTGGGGGATGGAGGCCATCCCGCGCGGGCGCCAAGTCTATGAGGGCGGCCTTGTCGTCAGTGTGTGACCTCTCTGTGGCAACCGTTCGCTCCCCACTAGCCTCTTTGTGTACCGTGGCAACTATCCACCGCCTCTTCGCCTTTCCCTCTCGATTTGGAACTGGTGTCGCACGCTCTTCCTCCCTCCATTTGCCTTTGCCCTTCCTTCTGCCATTGTTTGATCATCTTCTCCATGGAAGGAACAGGCCAGAAACGACCCCGTTATTCTTGTCCCGATCTAAAATATGATGTGGTGGAGGAACTCATTGATCGTAGCAACGTCATCACCTCGGCTAGCATGGCAGGTTCGTTCAAGTCCATTCTCGACTCAACAAATAACATCATAGCAAAGAACCCAAGGGTTCAGGAGCGTTTTGATCTACCCTATCTTCTTCGCCATGACGCTGGTCGCTGGCATGGGGATGACGGAAGCCTCGCCTTGTGCAAGTTGGTGCTGCTTGATAATGACACGTGTGATGTTAAGATGCCATCACTTGAGGGTAAGGCTTGGGAAGGCGCAAATGGAGATTGGGTTGTTTATATTGGGTATAACTGCAAATTGGAACTTGTGAATGTGTACACTCGTCACTGGGTTCCACTTCCAAAAATCATAGACTGCCCTGAGGTTGAGCACACAGATGATCTACATACGTTCAAATACGATTATGGTGACTATCGTCTATGGAAGATAGCAATTTGTCGAGTTCCCAACCGCTCTTGGGATTACAAGAACTATGAAGTTGTTGCTATCTTAGACAAGCTTGTTGCCGTCCTTACTTCCATGCCTCAATGGATATTGCTCGAAAATCAATTTCTGTACATGGATGAGTACTATGATGCAATTCAATACGAGGGTCTTGTGTTTGCTACCACCACTCGTGGCACTGTTTTTGCATGGAATCCTTATGATTTCAATATGTTTGTCTTCCACCGTAAATATAATTGTTTCATCCACATGCACGCCGGTTAGCTAGTTTCCCTTTACTAATTAACCTTCTTGTGTTTTCAAGGTCCTGTGAACATTCCACCACCTATACTTGAAAAATTTTATAACCAAGGGGGGGATGACGATGGTGATGATCACGAGCATGATGATGAGCACGACCTATATACTAAGTGGCGCCTGCCAACTTATTCTGATGGACCACCTCTTATTGTATGTATGCAGTGCACTGCTGATGTTACTAATGAAGCAGGTGTTGTCTCCCATGGTCGCTCTCTCCGGACCTATTCCAACATCTGTTTTAGGGTATTCGGGATGGATACTCGTGTGCTAGCGCCAACACCTTCTCCCTGGTTCAGTATTGATAGTCTTGGAGAAAACTCGCTCTTCCTTGGACAAAACTATCCAATGATGGTGAAAGGCGGTCCACAGCTGTTGTTGACACAATGTTACTACCGTTTATGAGAAGCAATTGTATCTATACCTCAGACATTGCTATGGTTCCCTACCCTCGCTATCACAATATGCGTCCTATAGGCCGCTTCACCCTGGATGATCAGTCCTGTGTTGGTCTCGAGATTGACAATAACAGGCCTTTCCCAGAGAATCAGTTATGGTTCAAAGAAAGCGTTTCCAACACCAAGGATTGGTTAAGCTGAAGTTCATTTCATCACTTTGTTATTTGTTGTGTGAGAAAAACTTTAGTATTTACTAGAATGTTTTGTTCGAAATAATCTATAATCCAGCATGTATTGTCGTTTTGTGTTGATGACTTGTTGTATATAATCCAACGTATATTATTTTTCTATTTGGATGATAAATGCTGCCGCTTAATTGCTTAACCGAAGCATGGCATCACTACAAAAAAAAGACACATCCGTGATATTTTGGGCCGAACGAATTTTTTTCTATCATACTTATGACACTTCTATGATGATAATTGTGACAAAACCCGGTATCATCATAGATGTGGTGGGCTCCTACTTCTATGACAAAAAATCATGATAGAAAATGAGTGTTTCATCCTAGGCGGGCCGGAGATGCAGCTGCATGACATTCTTTGGGCCGTCCATGACAGAAAAAACCGTGGTAGAAGCGAGGGCGAGGAAATGGGGTGTTCCCGGTTACGGTGGGTGGTCGGGGCCGAGCGATGCACGAAGGTTTGCATGTTTCTCTCGTACACGCACGCGCGTGGGTGTGAGGCATTAAGCTCTAACTAAACCCGAGCGAGGCGTTTGCCTATTGAACCCGAGCGATCACACTGCAGGCTACGTGTTACTGAACCCGAGCGATCGATCGATGGCTGTTAACTGAACCTGATCGAGCGATTCCTTCGCTACTGCTGCTAACTAAAGCCGATCGATGCTGCCTCTAGATGAACAGTGAGCGTTGCAGGGGGTTGGATGAACAGTTCCTAGTGGGGGTGGATGAATAGGACTCTGTGGTGTTGCCTCTGGATGAACAGGACCCCGATCGATCGAGCCGGTTGGGGCTGGATGAACAGGACCCCGTGGAGGGCTGGATGAACAGGACGACCCCGTGGAGGGCTGGATGAACAGTAGACGGTGGAGGGCTGGATGAATAGTAGACGGTGGAGGACTGGACAAACAGGAGCCCGTGGAGATGGCTGGTTGAACAGTAGCCGGTGGAGTAGCGCGCGGTGGAGGCTGGATGAACAGGAGCCCGTGGATGAACAGTCGTAGGTGTTGCTGGAGGAGGCCGACGGTGGATGAACAATAGCCTGTGGAGGCTGGAGGAGGTCGACGGTGGAGATGAACAGTATCTCGTGGAGTCCCGTTTTGTAGTACACCACACCCTCCCGATGAATAGGACCCCCTTTTCGACCGTAGCGCTCCAACACAAGTCCGTTTCCTCCGTTTTGCGGTACGCCACACCCCTCGCAATCAACAGGACCCCGTTTCGACCGTACGAGGTCCAACACAAGTCCGTTTCCTCCGTTTTGCGGTACGCCAGACCCCTCCTGATGAACAGGATCCTGTTTCGAACGCGGTCAGTCGAACACAAGGCCGTTTCCTCCGTTCTGCGGTACACCAGGCCTCGTTTCCATCGGCTATTCCATCCAAGCCGGTTGGCTCCCACGCGTTCCGTTGCCTCCCCATGAACACGATGCATTCCATTGCCTCCCCATGAACACGACGACGCCACAGTTTCTCCGTTCCGACCCAGCCATGTACACGAGCCACTGGCCACTATACGTACGTGACCGTATTTTCTTTCTGGCACACTGGCCACTATACGTACGTGTACATGCTACGTGCACGCCTCTACTATGCCACATGTGCGCCTCTACATCGACCAGTATGTACGCACACGTTTGCAACCATAATGACAATGCTACATACGCTTCAACCAGGTGGGTCCCGACTGTCAGGCACTTCCTTGCGTGCTAAGATGTAGCTGGTGGGTCCCAACAGTCAGGGGGGCGAATCGTTTTTTTTGCTCGGACGCACTTCCTTGCGGGCAAAGATGTAGCTGGTGGGTCCCAGAAGTCAGGGGAAACATTTTTTTCATGAAATAGGGTGGTCCATCCGGTGGGTCCCTGCTGTCAGGCGGATGAATAATTATTTTGCACGTAATAAGGAGGCACTTCCTTACAGCCACCGTGGACCCAACTGTCAGCCTCTCCATGTATAGTACTCTTCCGATGGAAGTCGGTCGTTGAGCACATTGACCACGCCGCGCCGAGAGCACCACGGCGGTGGACGAGGGCGAGGCCTAGGAAGGGGACGACGCGGAGCCGGGGAAGACGCGGCAGTGGATGCCCATGTGGGGAGGAGGACGAGGGTTCGCTGGTTCAGCTGTGGTGTGAGGCTGCCGTCGCCGCAGAATAACATGGGGTGTGAGGGAGTGGAGGGATGGCTTGGCCAGTGGCGGGAGTAGTATGGGGGCGGTGAGGCCTCTGCGGCAGCACAGCCGGCCACGGGAGGCAGGAGCAGGCGGCACAACCGGCGCTGCTTTGGGCGGCTGGAGCAAGAAGACCAGAGGTTGAAGAAGCACTATTGCCATTGGATGGACATCGTACGGTCACTGGAGTATTGACTAAGTTGACAAAGCCCCCCGTCCCCGTCAACTTAGTAGGCCCACAAGTCAGCCTCCCACTATGGTGGGTCCCAGCTAGCAGGGGGATATTTATTTTTTTGTGCGTAATAAGGAGCCACTTCCTTGCGTGCGAAGATATAGCTGGTGGGTCTGACCTGTCAGCGGGGGGTACGTTTTTTTCGCAAAATACAGAGGCCCTTCCCATGGTCCTAGCTGTAAGGTGGAGGAATCATTATTTTGCGAGTAATAAGGAGTCATTTCCTTGCGTGCGGCTGTGGACCCAGCTGTCAGCCTCTCCACATACAGTCCACTTCCGATGGATGTCGTTCATTGACCATGTTAACCAGGCCGTAGCGAGAGCACCAGGGCGGTGGACGATGGCGAGGCCTAGAAAGGGAACGACACGGAGCCAGGGAAGACTCGGCAGTTGTTTCCCACGCAGAGGAGTACGAGGATTTACTGGTTCGTCTATCGTCCCCGGAGAATAACAGCAGGTGTGGGTGAGTAGAGGGATGGCTAGGCCAGCGATGGGAGTACGGTGGGGCGGTGAGGCTAGCGTGGCAGCATAGCCGGTTGCGGGAGGAGGGAGCAGGCAGTCCCGCCGGCGCTTGTTTGAGCGGCTGGATCAAGAAGACGAAAGATTGAAGAAGCACGACAAACGTTGGATGGACATCCAACAGTCACTGCTCTTGTGTGTTGACTAAGTTGACAGGGCGTTGCGTGTGCGTCAACCTTTTTTTAGGAAAGCATACGCGTCAACCTGTAGTAGGCGCACAAGTCAGCCACAAATCTGTGGAAAACAACATACAACCCATCTGCCATTATTTCTAATAATGTACATCCCATTTGCTAATTCTTAAGATTTTTTTGGAGCCCATCTTCTTTTTGTTAGCATTACACCCCATATTGTGGCCACAGTTAAAAAGTATACAAAATTTTGCATATTTCGGTGCAGTCAACTGTTTTTAATCCCGAAATATCGATTCACATTCAAACTATTTTGAAAAATAATTTATATAAATATAGAATCCAAATAAGTGTCCATGTATAAAAATCAATGGAATTTAAAATCTTGTAGTGAAAGAAAATTGAAACTAATTCCCGGTTTGATGTGTTTTAAAAATGTACATCCCATTTCTGGGAAAACCAAATGAAACTGTCCTCGTCTTGAAAGATTTGCAGCCCAGTAGGGCTGATAAAGCAAGTAGGCCTTGTTTGGGCATTTCTTTTAAAAAATAGAACTGGGCTAGCCATTTTCAGCAAGAAAAAAACACAACTAGGCTCATGATGTGGTGAACATAAATAAAACCATGGCTAGACGGGCCACAGCCCCCGCACAGCCCCGTTGTTACCCTGATCCGTCGCTAAAACTAGTACAAATAACAACTGCTTGTTCCTAAAAAAACTGCTTGACCTGCTGGGTCCCTGGTGTCAGCCGCTCGTAGTGTAATTCTGTCGTTTATTGACTACGCTGACAATGGCGTGAGCTCCAGATGTCCAACCATTAGGAGGAACCATATTTTTGGGCTTGTAATATAGAGGCACTTGCTTGCGTACTGCCATGACGCTGGTGGGTCCCTACTGTCATCGTCTCCACATACAGTCATCTCCTTGTTCCTCTCGGTTGTTGACGATGTTGACAACACAAGAGGGCGGCGCACCGCGCATGGCGAGCGAACCAAGGCCGCAAGGCGGAGGACGACGATGAGGCCTTGGACGGAACGGACATGAGCCATGGAAGATGCACCGGTCCAGTCACAGGCGGAGGGGAGTACGAGGGTTGACTGGTTCGGGTGCAGGTGCGTGTTGGGGCTGACGTCGCTGGAGAATAACAGGATGTTTGTGGGAATAAAGGGAGGGACTGGCCAATGTTGGAGGGTACATATGGTAGGGCGGCGGAGGTGCAGCCAACCATGGGAGGTGGGAGCAGGCGGAGCCGACGGGGTGGTTTGGTTTGGGCGGCTGGAGGAAGAAGAAGACAAGAGATAGAAGATACACGACATATGTTGGATGACAATCCAACGGCTGGTAGGCAGAATTGTTTGTTGACTGGCTAGTAAGTCGACACCACCTTGGATAGGCTATTTCCTCGCGGGTCCCAAATGTCAGAATCCAAATCTGTCATGGTCATGCAGCCTTTCGTATGAAAATTTACAGCCATTTGATGTGCTAGTTCGAAATAAGTTTGTGGGTGCTGGTGGGGGCTAATCACTTGGCTTCTGTAATGCATAGTGAGCTCAAGCAGCCGGCAAGAGTGATGTTATTTCCCTTGGTTGGGATTTGTTACAATATTTCACTCTAAATTAAACGAATGACAAGCCATTTGCCTTGTTTCAAAGAAAATATGACAGTCACAGCCGAGTTGAAAAGGGCAAGAACATCTAACTCCAGCTTAAAAACTGTACAAAAGCACGAGGGTTAATTGTTCATCAGGTTTACAAAAAAAACCAGGTTGAAAAGGGAAACAACATCTAACTCCAGCACTGTTTTCGGCAGTCACAGTCAAATGGATCGGTCAGGTCCATAGAATGAACATCCTTGGTCATAAAATTTACTAGATTATGACCACAATATGTTGTAAATAGAAGCCTGACACGTTCAGAAGCTCTTTTGCCCACCTGAAACTCCTTTTTTTGCTCGTCGAGATATCCATCCATCAAAATCATGCTGCTGATAAACTTTGGCCTGATGGACAATAGTAACCTCGCATTCAGCAGGAAGAATGTGACAAATCTAGTGTTTGCATGGTTGGCTACATATCGTTTTAGCGTTATTGTCTTCAATCGAATCTCATGAGAAGTGAGAAAATCCCGATGCTTATGAATCCACCAATTGGTTATAACTTTATTACCCCATCCTTTTGCCTAAATAGACATGAAGATTGAAAACAGTTAAGGTCTAAAAAGAGAGTGTCGAAAGAGCAACAACTGAACGGTTAATTCTAGTACACTATATGAGGGCTTCGAATGTGCGTGAAATTATCACCTCTATATAGAACTTCTCCAGACATGGAAAGCATTGCAGCAAGCCAATAATCTTGTTCAGATCAAAACTATTCATTTGGATATATAAGATCTTGACAGAATCCAGCACCATTGATAGGCCATCCATGAAGAAACTCTTCATTGAGCATAGAACAAAATATTTGTACAAAATATGTACTCCAAGATGATATATAACTTATGCACAGAAATTTAAAATGCAGCTTATGGTTACAAGTGTAGATGATAATATAAAGTACCTGAAGAACTATGGAGCCAAACACCATATTGAAACGAGCACAGAGATCATGTATTACACCCAAGGTTTCCAGTTTAGGCGCACAGAGGATGGTTATTTGCAATGGTGAATAACTAGAATCAAGGATCAACCTTTGAAGTGAAGGGGCATCTTGGATGATGAGGTGCCTTCCCTCAAAAGAAATTCCAATTCTTACAAGGTTAGGCGACTTTATTTGGAGACAACTGATTCTAACTGTAAAAACAAGCACCAAGCACTCCAGGGCAGGGCAACTGGAGTGGATGATGCTGTGCAATGAGGCCTCTGATATACGAACCCGCACAATTGAAAGTTTCTTGAGAAATGGGAGTCTAAGGTTTAGTACCAGCTTGTCTGGTAGGTAGCACATCACAAAGGTGGCGGTGTGGAGAGAGGAGGAAAACCGCGAGATGGACATCGGTGTCCAGGGCACAGGTACATGGCGTTCGGTATGTGGTATGTGATTTCCAGGGGAATAGTAGAACTCAAGCAGCCGTAGTTCTATGAATTTAGGGGATTCCAGCCAGTCGTCCACCACTCAGGGCATGGTATGCTTGCTCAGGTAGCATGACGGGATGCAGAGGCTTTGAACGGAGCCCTGGTGGGAGGAGATGATGGCTCTGGGAATTTTGAAATCATTGAAGAGAGATAGCTGACGACAGTCGAGATTAAGGGGCACGACGCGCTATAGAGGGCGCCACCGAATTGAGAGGACTTGGGTGCGGCAGCAATCCTTGGTGGGGAGAAGCGAGATGATCTCCCCAAGGACGGCGTCTGGGAGATCTCTGATGCGGTCCGGCCGAGATTCTACGAGTTCCTGGGATCTGGTGGGGGCGGGGTCGCCGCTTCTCCCCATGCTACCGGGTGCGGGATCTACAATAGGCGTCGCCGCTGGCGGGAGCCTCATCTTCTTGGCGCTGGGGTCAGCCAACTCCATTTTCCTCGAGGGCGTCGCGTCGCACTCATGGATTTGAGCAGAGGAACGAATGACGAGCCTAGTTGTAGTGCGAGTGAAGAAGAAGGGGAGCTGGGGTTTTTCTTTAATAGTGATGAAGAAGGGGAGCTGGGGTTTTCTGTAGGAGTGAGGTGAGGAATTTGGGGGTACGAGTGGAGCGAGCTTGACGTGAGGTGGCTGGGAGTGAGGAGGAAGAAGAGCACCCAGGTTTTTTGGGGGGCGGTGTGATGGGTGTGGGTAGCGCCGCTCATTCAGTAAATATATGGGCTTTTGAATTGATTTTACTATTTACTAGGGTGGATGGGCTGTTTTGTCTTGGGCCCAGAGAAACAATTACTACTAGTACAATGGAGACACTCTACAGCTACCCAGAAAAACAATTACTACTAGTATAGTGGATACAATACCGCTTCTGGCTCCTCCTAGGTCATTGAAACGTCTCCCTCTACTCAATGCTGTTATACTTTTGTTCACCGACATGCGGGCCATGCAGTGTGCGGGCCCAAATGCCATCCACCAAATTAGAAGGCAGTATGCAGGCGGAGAGTCACCCTGGTCGTAGCGCGGCAGTAACGAGCCGTCGTATCACAAAAACCCACCTCTCTGCGGTCTAAGTTTGATGAACGAAGCGACCATCATTTCACTCTTCGCTGAATCCCCTTCTCCCTCACCGTCTTCAAGAAAGGCAACACTCGCATCTGCCACTGTTCTTCTCTCTCAACGAATGGAAGGTAAGTGGATCCGTGATGTTGGTATATTTTCGTTCAGAGAAAAAAAGAACTTTTGCAAAGCAGTAACCGATCCTCACTGTCTTTTTTGTTTCATTGTCATTGCGATTGTGTTTTCCTTTCAGTGGTCTCCTAGTATTCGTCAGTTTCATGATGGACCAAGGAGAACAGGAAAAGATCTGATATTACTGAAGCAGACACGGGAGGCTGATCCCTATGAGACAGAGAGCTCCAAGAAGATGGAGGCATCCACCGAGCCGACCCCAGATACGCTCATGGACAGTACTACGATGGTCAACGCCCCATTTGAGGTTACAGCCACCGTGTCACTTCAGGAGCAGTTTTCCCCCTTCGAGGATGTGTCCCCCCCGTTGAGCTGCCCAAGGTGATTTTCTTCTTTACCGATCTCGATTGTGGTTTTTCATCTAAGTATGTGGTGATGAATAATGCAAAATTTTATTAGCTTCGACACCATGCTATACATAGTGGTTTAAATAACTTATGTTTCTTATACTGGAAAGTAATTCAGAATTTGTTTCTGTTTTAATTAAAGCCCTGATGCAGACAAGGATTGTGTGGTTGTACATGTCACTCGCTATGAGGCGGATGACCTGAATATACGCTCTGGGAAAACATAGTTCTTAGGCTGTTGGATACTGGAAGCCATTTGCGGTTATACCAATGAAGAGTTGTATTCCAGCCTCACTATTGTCAGGCGTGTTGTCCAGGGTGTACTAAAGCACAAGAAGTTCAAAGATACTCCTTCGTTTGTGAGGCATACTGTTCTTGTCAAGCTTACGCAGGAAGATGACGTGGCATGCCTCCACAAACAAGTTTATGAGTGGCAAGGCCACAAGGTTGTCTTCATGAAGGTTCACAGGATTGAGCTGCTGCCGCACGTCCTCGACGATGTTCATGGCAAGGTTCTTCTTGTGTCCAGCCCAAATTAGATTGAGGCATGAAATAGTTGCCCCAGCTAGTGTTTAATAGTAGTTTGGATTGTGTCTAATTATCTGAACCTTGCCTGTTATCGAGCCCTCTAGGGCTAGTACTCTGTTTGAATCCGTCTATGGGAACTGCTGCTACTTTTGTGTGCCCGTGAATCATGTGATAACCATCATAATTGTTGCCGAAATAGATGCGTCCTCACTAGTTTTTCCATGAATGTGGCATGGTAAGACATAAGTTGTCACAGTTTATCATACGAGTAGTGTGTGTTTGATGCAATAGAGTACTCGTTCGAGAACTGTGCGTCGACGTATACATAAGTACTTGTAAACACTGCTGGTGCTACCCAACTTGTAAGCAGTTGTGAAAAACATGACACATTGGATCAACTCGCTTCAACACTAGGCTATCGACCAGCTAACAATCAACAATCTGCTGTCTGACATATAAGCAACTATGTATCTTGTGACAATGGTTCATGCAGTTAATTGAGGCCACAATGTAAATTCCAAACATTCACACGCTAGTCCAGCGTTCATGTGGAACACTCACATTAAACTCGGCTTCATAAAAAACTTGAAAAGCATAAGTTAAGCAATTTTATACATCTCAATGATTCACAGAACAAAAAAAACATATACTAGTTCACAGCAAAAGACAAAGTTGTGAGAAGGTTTACAAATCAGGAAAAACAAGCAAGGTTTCTTTGAGAAAAGGGCCTCTAGACAGGCTTAAATTTCCTGGAGTTCACTCCCATTTTTTCTTGTTGCCACCATCCAAGGTTAGGTTTCCTCATTCCAGAATAACCAATTACAATTGTGGTCTCAACTGGAATGCTGAACTAAACCATGCAGTGTACTGACCAGCTGAAATTCTTGTGCATTCCACTACATTTAAGAACCACTATTTGCAGAAATAAGAAGACCACTATGCCTCTTGTCTGCGCACCTGTCTAAAAACCATTGTGCAGCCATGCCAGCTAGTCCTCGGTCCATGGATGAACCGGTAGAAATTGCATTCCGAACTAGGATGCAGTTGTTTTCGCTTGTCCCTACACTGCAATCAGGAAGTAAAATGTAAGAATCAGCTTCTTTTAGATTGCATTGGTCATTCTACCTAGTTACTACCAATGTAGGAATACCTGGAACACTGGTGGTTAGAGGACGACAGTTAGGAATAGCCATCTCATTTTGTGTAGTTGTACTAAAACTGAGGTGTGTACTTTTGATTGAGCAGACAAGAAACGATATGGAGACAGACATCCCTGTTTGTGCAAATATGAAATACGGTTATTTAAACAGTGACAGATATTTGCAGTGGCGTATGATTAACCACAACATCTATTGTGTTATAATTGGCACTAGGTTGACAATATGAAAGTGCCCTTAAGTAAGTAGCATCACATCACATCAACACTGCCACTAGATTAACATGCAGAACAATAGCATTAGTATTACTGTCATGAGAGTAGCACATGGTCGGTAAATGTGCTATCAAATTTGTGCAGTTCCACTGGGATGAAGCAATGTTAGCGGTGTGAGATTTAAGTGTAACTGCAAAAACACAATTCATGGGAAATAAAGCAAGACAGAAGCACTTCATAAAATGGTGGTGGCATTGCTTCAATTTATCGACGGCACTAGACCATTACTAATAGTGACATTATGTGGCATTGCTTAATGCTTCATGTGATTTTACATTAATGGTAGCGATCTGGGCATAGGGACAGCAGGGGCATAAAGTGGTGAGGCTGATGTGGTTGCCTAGAGCGGCAAACACTCAGGCAGCATGTCTGCATTTGTCCCATTTTTTATCTCCTCAGCGACATTTTCCTATGTGAGCACAGGAAATCTAGACCCGCTCATTCTCATTTGCGTTGTCCCCCAACACCCATCACTTTCTTTCCTTTTTCAACCAAGAGATAGGTCCACTTCCCCCCACCCTTCTCCATCCACCGTGCTTTCTTCGTCCTTTCAACCAAGAGACCGGTTGGGTAGCCAATATATACTACTTCCCCCGTTTCCTCTTAGAACCAAGTCCTAGATTCATGCTACAGCTTCCCCACTTTCTTCCTTGTTTGAACCAACTCTTAGAGTCGACTGTATGAACTAGCTTTACCTCTAATAATAGTAAAAGTCTAGGTGCCTTTGGAACAACGGACGGAAGTAGAAAAGGATCCACATGAAGCCAAGTGGGAGCTGGGGCAGCCGAGCAAGGCAGGTTTCGAAGGAATATATACCTGAGGGTTGTCGGCATGTGGCAAAGACGGTGTCGGGAGGCTGCATCTTGGTCACAATACCGCAGGGAGGAAGAAGGGGTCAGAGGCCCTCCCGAGCCGGTGCTCTCTCGGAGAGAACGACACGACCGCCGATCAGGACGCGCGGGCAACCGTTAGTTTCCTCCCTCGCCACCGATGACAGCGTGAATGATGCACCTACACCCCTGCGCCGGTCGAGGTTGTCCGGCCGGATTTGTGACCAGCTGTGAGCTGAGAGAGAGTGTGGCCACCTATGTCTTGCTTAGATCTGGAGAGCATGAGAGAGTGAACGAGAGGAACCCTAGTAAAGCAAGCGCTAAGGCTCCTGCTTATATATATAGTGGAGTGATTTTGTTGTACCAGCTTCAAAAAAATGCGCTCCTACGTGTACCAGCGAGTGGGTGTGAGAGAACTAGTGCGTGCGTGCACCTCTTCTCTTTGTGAGAGTACAATATACTATGCCCAAAGAACGTTCGCCACAAGAGTAATAGTATAAGTGTCTGACGTGTGAGCTAAAAGAAAATGCACGTGACGTCTTTTGTTTTTTAGAAGTTCTGAGGGTAGGGTGTGAAGAGCACATATGTGTGTGATGTCTACCTGCAGATAGACGGTGGGTGCGAGAGGACTTGGGAGAGTCATGACTCGTAAGGGTGGGTGTGCGTGAGAGAGAGAGGGGGCACGTATCAATGCAACACATGTGTCGTAAATCATTATCCGAAAAACGTTCGCCACAAAACTTTTCCCGACGAATGCCGTAAGAACCGCTAGATCGGCATCCGACAGTGTTAGTTTTGCCATGTCATTTAACAGAACAACCACTCCTCCTACACACAAATCTTCCATGTGAGTGTTAGCAACTGCTCTATGCTCCCTCTATTCCAAAATGCAGTGCATATAGCTTTATTGAAAATTCGAACCTCACAAACTTTTACCGAGTTTTCGTGTACCAAATTGCACATGTGGAATACCCTGTATATATCATTTCATTCATCTTCGAGAGGTAACTATAAAGATGGGGGAGGATTCTACAAAGAAAGACCATCGTATCACCTGCAATAATTTCAACCATCCTTTGGTGTGGAGGAATATCATAGGAACTCTATATGATATGATTTTTATAGGATTTTTCCCTTTACAGCCAATTGGTTCAAAGGAATAGATTCATATACTCCACATTTCAAAGGAAATAAACATGATATCATTTTTATAGCTTTAGAGCCACTTGGTTCATATGAATGGATTCCTATACTCCCATAATTTGAAAGGAAAATAAGCATTAGCGTATATTCAATAGAAAAGTTCCTATGATATGAACCAAATTACATCTCTTTTCTAATCCCTCCTCATAGGAATTGAGATACATGTCATCTCTAGATTCAGTAGAAAAGTTCCTACGACATGAACCAAATGACATCTCTTTTCCAATCCCTACTCATAGGAATTGAGATACTCCATGTCATCTCTTTCCCTACAACTTCCATGTATTCATCTTCTATTCCTAAATAGCTAGTACAACCCACCAGTAGCTTTTTTCCAAGATATGCAACTATGGCACAAGAACTATATAGTGTGCGAATAAATTTGAAAGATGGTCGCTGGATGAAGCTAATCCGACAATGCAGAGATGGAAAATCCGAGCACTACTGGTCGTTGGATATCATCAACATTCCACTAGATCTGCCACATGTACAATTTAGAAGACTCCATGGTTGAACTTAAGCATAATGCACAAACCTCAAAACACAAGCACTTCTCCTTTGTTCTAGAATCTTCCGTATCATAATTGAATTTTTTTCTAAATGAATTGCCATTATTTGTTTTTTACTTTATGCTTTACAATGCACAACCCCATGAATCTTAACAATTTTATAAAACTAATTGATTTTGAATGAGATGAACTATAAGAATTAAACGAACATCTACATCATGCATATATGACTCAAAGCTTTACATGCTATAGTGTGTATTTATTCATAATTTGGTTTCGAAATCTCATGCGTTCAATGCATGTGTACCTTACTAGTTTTGAGTAGAGTAGCAAATTTCATGCGGCCCCGGGTATATCAAAATGCAGGGCCCATGCATCATTGCCTTTCGGTCGAACCTACATCCACAATTATTTGTACGTACTATATCTCCACTGGTTCCCGAACCCAAAATGTTGCCTTGTTCCCATAAAACCAAGCGGCACACACATATTTAAGGCGTCGACTCGAACTCAATCCCTCTCCCGTTTACTATGATGTGGCCCTGCACGCTGTAGTACTCCTACAAACCCTACCGCCGCACTCATCATCGGTTTTCTTCAAGAGGACGGGGGAGAAGCCGATTTGTAGTGGAGGCGCTTTAAAAAAAGGATATGTAGTGGAGACCCCTACCCTAGGGTGCCCTAGGTAGCTGTCGCACGCATCATTGTTTTCTCTTTTCTTTATGCTCTTGCACCCTAGAGTGACATGATGGTTGTTTCATCCGTCTAGCTTAATGCGGGAAAGCCGGGGCTTTGTGATTTGACACCTCATCATCACTCATTTTCTACTATTATGGCGCTACGACCGGGGTGCCTCCAATTCCAACCGCTGCTCCAAACTATAATTTGGTGCATCACACGTGGAACAAGATGGTGGATGAGCCACATGTCGGCCAAAGGGGTCCTATTAAGTGTGTCTCCATTTCGTGTGCGGACTGACCCTGCTTGAGATTGCTATGCCAACACGACAGGAGCAGCCTACCACTTGGTTTTGCTCCTTGGTGAATCCCGACTATATTGATCTAGAAAGATACATACTGAACTACCCTCTCAGTCTTGTTTTTTAGGCATCTCGGTTTATAGGGCGTGCACGTAGTTCTAGGTCATCCATTTGACTAACGAAATATGAGTTACTATGTCACAAAAAGTATATCATTGGATTCTTAAGCGGATGTCGTTTCTAAACATATAGTATTTGAAAGTCGAGGGCGGGGCTTTTCCTGCGCGGTAGGTGGGGCAGTTCCTCCTAGCCGGTTCAATAGAGATGCGAGAAGACGAGGGAGTAGGCTGCTACAAGCATAGGGCTGTGTGATTTGACAGTGAGTTACTGCTGGACAGGTGGGGCCCCATGATTTGACTTGCCATTATCATTTTAACTGCGGTGCTACGACCGGCGTGAGTCTCCCGATTCCTGACCACCTCCATACAGGTGCCTCTCCCAATGCTCCACCATGTAGAGGTTGGCTCTTGCATGAGAGCCCACTTCTCCACTTTTTCCTTGCCTCTTTCCTCCACATATGCAAAAATGCCATGTAAAGCGGGCTTATAGCCCACTATTGTACTTACTTGCTCCTACAGGTGCTAAGCTTGCCACATAGGCATAAAGTCTGGTGTGACAAGTTAATTAAGAAGAGAGAGCGAGACTAGTTAGGTGACCCAAGGAAGAAACGGTGCTAAGCACGTGTACCTAGGTGAAAAGACAATTTTGAGTCTATAGCTAATTAAATGAAGCAAACTTAGCAACAAAATCCTAAGCACCTATGCATTGGGGACTTGATTGCTAAGCCATTTAATGCCCTTAGCACCGCATCTAAGCACCATTTCATTTGAAGAGGTCACTCCTTGGCAAATGCAATAAATACTACGAAGAAAGGGATAGAGGGAAGTAAAAAAATACACTTATAGCCAACCTTATAGCTAACCTTGTTGTAGTATGAGTGACTAAGTGATTACTATGTATGACATGCCAACATCAGATAGCCTAACACACCATGTTAAATCTCCAAGGGCGCGACCGTGCGAGCAACACGATGGTCATGGTAGGCGCGACCATGATACGGGCTGCTGGCAGCCCTTGGATCTGAGATCAAAACGTCACATGCTAAGTTGCTGAAAATTTGCAGAATAACCCTCCAGGATAGGACATTCACCCATAGGAATAGAATCACGCCATGCAACCGTTTGATCTCAAATCCAAGGGCTCTTGGAAGCCCGTATAATGGGAGAATGGAAAGCCACTACCCTACCATTCGCACGCTGGCAGTTCGCTCCTACCCGTCCCCGCACGTCCTTTAATATTACGGAGGTTCGCTCCTAAGTCGTCCCGTCATTTCACATTACGAAAGTTCCACTAATCCTAACCCTCCACCCAAATCCATGGCATCCCAAATCTCCATGATCCGTGGTGAGTACAAGGTTAGAACCATCACCGATGGTGATTTCAACGTCATCTACACCCGTTCTTCCACGACGGTGAAATGATTCCTTGCTTGCTTCAGATGCAGGTTCGAAAACTCAAATGATGAGTGGGTCGCTGGGCTAGATGTTTAGTACACCACAGTCCAGGGACGAGAGAAGGATCTAAAGGAGGAAGAGAGGAAGAAGCCTGCCGTGATCCAGGTTTGCGTGCATGACCTATGCTTGGTCTACCACATATGCCATGTCGACGTTGAATGCCTGGATTTTAAGAACTTCCTCAGGAGCGACCTAGTCAAATTCGTTACTATAGACTTTACAAACGACGAAAGAGTCCTGGGTCGGATAGGCCTCGTTGTAGGCAACCCCTTCGACCTCCAAAAGAATCGGCTGCTGCCCTCCAGTGGTCAGCCTTCAATGCCGACCCTGGCAGGAGCCATGGTTCATCCTTCATACGGTAAACTGGAGAATCCTCATTACATGTTTCATCGTCATGCATGGCAGCGGAATGTACTAGATATAGACCACATCCACTACGCTGCAATGGATGGCTACCTTTGTTTCAATATCTACAAGGGTTTGATGAAGAGCAAGAGCCAAGTGTGCGGTTCAAGCAAAGAAGTATCGGCCAAGAGGAAGAGGGACAAGGACGAAGTCGAGGACGTGGATGAGGACTCCGAGTAAGGTGGCAGTGTCGTTGCTCATGGTGGTTGTAATGTTGTGTTTACCGGATTAGTTGCATAGTTCAATTTCGGGTGTGCTTAGTTTAATTTGAGGGGTGTGTTGTGCTGAGCCCCCAGCAGAAGTATGTTATGTTTCTTCTTGTTACTTTAACTCGTCAGTACGTACATACTAGTATTTCTTTAATACTAGAATTTATCACCCCATTTAAGCACGTACTAGCTTTTTTAATAGTACTATATGCATAATTTGGCGACGAGCACTCTCTACATGTACCACCTTTTTCTTTAATTTCAAGTTTTGCTCCATGGAGCAATCCATTGATACTACTACTATACAAAGTATACATTTTTTGGAAGGCTAGAGTAATGTTCATCACATATATAGCCAGTTCAATTCTCAACCTAGAACGACGTGCATGCCATGTAAACCGATACAGAGGAAGTATAGTAAAAATGAGGTGATTTTACCAAGCGATCTGCGGGGGAGCATGGCTTGTCATGCAGTCCCACGTGTCATGATGTACCATGGCGATGCGCGTGTCCCTCTTGAGGCAGAAGCAATACTACGTGGTTTGAGGTGATGGCGAACCGAAGTGTGAAATAATGGTTGCTTCGTCCGTCTGGGAAGGTGCGGCATTGTTATTTGATGTCTCATTGCTCATTACTACTACTGGGGAGGTACGAGTGGGGTGCGTCCCCCTGCTGTTCTGCACTGTTATTTGGTGCTTGACATGTCGACCCAGTTGCTATATGTCCCACATGTCGGCGACAGGAAGTACAAAATTCATGAAAGGGAGCATCGACGGAGGAGTACAAGACACGGCTTGGCTTTTTGCTGCTTCGCGCGATCCATCGATACAAACCCGGACTAAAAAAAGGCAAGGAAAGGTCTTTTCCCGCGCGACAGGCAGAGGAGTTTGGCATAGTCTGTTCGAGGCAAGGAAGCAGGAAGGGAAACAAGCAAATAAAGGTTGAGCGACTTAGTTTTGGGAAAATATGATTTTACGGAGTACGTACCCATTAGGGTTTATAGGGCTCGTCTAAAAAATATTCATTTTCCGTTTGATAAGTCTGAATTCTACTACTACTAGTAGTACCATCACATGTTGGATTTCGAGGTGTGTTAGATCACCCGATGCAAGCAGTGTCAAGAGAAAACTCACCAGTGCATGTAGAAGTTCATGGAAATTTAGTGGTCATTCTCGCATTCGTTCTCATTAATGCCTCAGTAAACATAACTTCTTGAGAAAAACGAGCGTACTAATTACTTGTGCAAACGACAAAACTAATTCGACCACTCACCATCTACCTTGGCTGGAGAGATTTTGAAATTGAGCCATAAACTGGAAAGGACGGAGTAGTAACTTTTGTCTCGATTACTATTTGTGGGCTTGTATATTTGCAAAATGTATTTTTTTATAGTGGCCTTGTATAATAAATGGAGGGAGTACTAAAGGACATATATATTCCAAACAATATGATAATCTCTCTAACCAAGGTAGTAGGCACGAAGAGAAAATGGAGGGAATAGTAAAATTTTCTCCTCCTCCTGTGAGCCACCGCGTGCGTGGGCGAGGGAGCAGGCGTAAGGCGTACAGTAGTACTACTACTAGTAAGCAAGCTTCACCTCATCCTACGAGCCACCGTGCCCGTGGGTGGGGGAGACGGCGTACTAGCAAAGGAGGACATTAATTATCCCTTGCATGCATGCGGGAGTGTGAGCATTGGCTTGATGTGCATGAAAGAGAAGAATACACATTAATTTACACGGCAAACAAGAAAACAAGGTGGCTTGCAACATTGACTTAGAAGACATTAATTTTTGCTTTGGTACCTGTAATATGGGTTTGTGGCCTTGTATACAAAATGGGATTACTCCTGCATGGGTTAATCACAACAGGTGTTTTGTAAAAAAATGCATCTTGATGTTCCATGCAATGGACGGGCATCTTGCTGGTCCATGAAAACAACACATGGCAAAATTCCACGGCGAACGAGGGATTCGAATCTGTTGGGAGGGGCTGTTTCGACCTTGCCCGGGGTTGCCAAAATATTGGCGACCCTTTTGTCCACATGTGCCTTTGCCACCGATGAACGAGGAATGGCTTGGGTGCTCATGCATCCTCCAGCGCGCACATTGGAGACGAGCTCGCATGAGCTGTGTTTTTTGTCCCACCACGCCGCCCGAGCCGCCCGCAGACCGACCGGCGACCCACAAATTACACCATCCAACCGTAGCCGCACACATTATGACAACAGCTCAACCAACCAAACGAAATTCACGCAAACTCGGTGATATTTCATATAAACAACGACGGAAATCATATAAAATACCGAATTTTCATAAAAACATGACAGATTTCATTGCATTCAAATGAACTATGCGGTGCTAGTTTTGGACAGCAAGGTATATAATACCTGGCCTAAATGGTCGCCCACTGATCGATTTGTGTTCCTCATGTCCGGCATAACGATCACCAGACTGCCGGGAGCCCCGGAGGTATATGCTTCAACGCAAAGGACGGCTCGCTTCCCCATTGCTCAACTGATATCATTGGCTGATGCCGAAGATGATGGTGGAAGGGGGCTTCCCCGCTTCCATGGAGCCCATGCGGGGTCGACGAAGGTCCTCGCAACAAAAGGATCCGGCAAGACACCTGTTGTGTACACCGACGTCGCCTCCGCGGTGGCCTTCATGGGACCCAGCGGCGGCGGCCTCCCGTGTTCTACTTCTCCTCGATGATGGCGGCGGACGTGGAGGCGCTGGCCACTGACTCGTCGCTCTTCGCACCCGGCTTTGGTCGCTTCTTGCATGGCGCAGCCGCCGACATGGGAGTCTCGGCCACAGAAACGGGAGACGCGGTACGAGGCGGCAGCGTGGAGGGCAGCAACAACGCCCATGCGCCGCTCCTCGTTGAGCTGGCCTGGAGCGATGAGTTGCTGAACCGCACGCCGGCTTGGGGCAGCAACTGGCTCCATCGGGCAAGGGGAGGGAGGTGGATCAGCGAGTTGCATAGCTCATATCCGGTGGGCTACCCAGCCGGCTTGGATGTGGAATAACTACTCTTCATAATCCATTGTAAGAGTGGACAAAATGGTGAAGGAGCAGATAGGGGAGCGGCAGAGGTGTGCGATTCTTGGCCGGTGTTTGGCCTCATTTAAATAGGATATTAAATAGACGGCGGACGGGAGGAGCTCGACCGACATTGCATTTAATGTTGGGCCCGGTCATGAACGGACGTGTGTCCAGATTGGGTTTCTCGGCTTCCACACGGGCGGGTTTCATGGAGGTGTTTAAATGTGGCAAGGACGCGTGTTCAGCCGGGCGTGCAGTGAGTGGCGCCCTCGACTCTGACATAGGACACCGCGCCGTTCTTCCACTGACGTGTGGGCTCTTTCGTTGCATGGCCTGCATGTCAGTGACCCAACGCAAGCAGCGCACAACAGAGAAACCTTTGGTGGGTTAGGGCGGTAAGAAGCGGGAATTTCATAAACCGATGATTGTTCATTGAGTGTGACGTCATCTTTTTCATGTAGATAAGCCTACTATGTTGATAGCCCGTTCGATACGTTGTGATTTGTAAAGACCACTTCAAACATCAATGTTCTGCTTATCGCAGATAGGATTGATTAATACCCGTAACAATCCATGTCCTTACAAAGGGTGCATGCACGTATAGGTTGAGCGTGTGTCTTGCATCGTGTTGTGTGCATGTAGGCATGCGAGTGTTGCGTGCGTGCAAGGGTGCGTTTGAGTGTTGCATGCATGTGTGCGTACGTGTGTGTGTTCGTGAGTGCATGTGTATGTGTCAGTGTTGCACGCCTGCATGCGTGCGTGTGTTCGCTATGTGTACGTGTCAGTGTTGCATGCCTGCATGCATGCATGTCTTGCGTGCGTGCATGTGTACATGCGGGGTGAGGCTACACGTTAGTCCACTGACTTTTTCATCTTTGGTCATTAGATTTTCCAGCCGTTGGATACGAACTCAAGGGCCTGCAGTTTATCATCAAACTCCACCCCCAGAGCCGCCAGCCACCGCCACCCGCCGCGGGCCCTTGCCGCCATGCCGCTCCGCCCGCCCCGAAATCACTCCCCACTGCCGGTCCACCGCCGCACCGGCCATCCCTCTAGGCCCCCCCCGCACCAAGCTTTTTCTCCGTGATCCCCACCCCACTGCCCAATCAACGCCCCCCCATCGCCGGCGACTGCCAACCAAAGGTCTCACGACTTCGAATACCCACCGACCACTAATTTATTACCATTCCTGTCCTTCATATACGTGCTGACGGGTGGGTGTCAGTGTCAAAACCGGCGGATCTCGGGTAGGGGGGCCCGATCTATGCGTCTTAGGCTGATGGTAACAGGAAGCAAGGGACACAATGTTTACCCAGGTTCGGGCCCTCTCGATGGAGGTAAAACCCAACTTCCTGCTTGATTAATATTGAAGATATGTGTAGTACAAGAGTAGATCTACCACGAGATCGTAGAGGCTGAACCCTAAGAGCTAGCCTATGATGGTATGATTGTAATTGTGATCGGCCTTCTAAGGACCATCCTCTCCAGTTTATATAGACACCGGAGAGAGCTAGGGTTTACATGGAGTCGGTTACAAGGAAGGAAACATAATATCCGAATCGCCAAGCTTGTCTTCCACGCAAAGGAGAGTCCCATCCGGACACAGGCCGAAGTCTTGAGTCTTGTATCTTCACGCTTCAATAGTCCGGATGATGTATATAGTCCAGCTCTCCGGATACCCCCTAATCCAGGACTCCCTCAGTAGCCCCTGAACCAGGCTTCAATGACGATGAGTCCGGCGCGCAGTCTTGTCTTCGGCATTGCAAGGCGGGTTCCTCCTTCCGAATACTCCAAGGTTATTATCGAACACGTAGGCCGTGTCCGGATCCGCAAAATGATCTTCACATACCACGGTAGAGAGAATGACACTTCAGCTGACAACCTTTCAGATGACGTGACATGTCATTACGGTCAGGTTATTATTCAAACCGGTTTTCTTTTCACAACCAGCCAGAGCGCGTATTACGAGGCGGTTTCCTCGACACGTCTTGTCAAAGAAGAGATCATGTCCCCTTATCACGGGATTCTCATCAATACGGGTATGGGTAATCCCCCCGTGCTATCAATCGTGGCGCTTGGGAAGTAAGCGATTCTCAACAGGCTAGTGGGGAGGCGCACCGCTTTCGTCGCCTATATAAAGGGATAAGAGTTCCCCATTCTAACCCATGCCTTCTTCCTCCTCTGCCCACTCTTGCGTCCTCGAGCTCCAACGCCCTAGTCCATGTATTCTCCGCACAGCTAAACATGTCCGGAGCAGGAGGCAAATGGGTGGCTTCCACCGTGAAGGAGAAGAACATCGCAAGTCTTCGGGCGGCCGGATACTTGGCCGCAGACATAGCGCACCGGCTACCAGACGGTAGGCAGGTCATTCCAACTCCAGGACCCCACGAGAGGGTCGTGTTGCTTGTCCACTTCGTCCGTGGACTGGGGTTTCCACTCCACCCTTTCGTCCGCGGGCTCATGTTCTACTACGGGCTAGATTTCCATGATCTAGCCCCGAACTTCGTCCTCAACATCTCAGCATTCATCGTCGTATGCGAGGCTTTCCTCTGCATCAAGCCTCATTTCGGCTTATGGCTGCAAACCTTCTGCGTGAAGCCAAAGATGGTGAGCGGCCAGCAAGCAGAGTGCAGAGGAGCCATGGTGGGCAAAATGCCTAACGTCGCCTGGCTTGACGGCTCCTTTGCGGGAACCGTGAAGGCGTTGCAGTTGAGGTGGTTCTACATCACCGAGCCGCGCGACGCCAACTGGGTGGCGGCCCCCCGAGTTCTAATCTGGAACCCCTATGCGGCTCACCTCCTGGGAATAGAAGGGCCTGTTATGGGGAGAATCTATAGAGCTGACCGGACTCATAAACTGCATCAAGGGCATGAAAGACAAGAACATCAAGCTTGTCAACGTGATCTAGGTCATGCTCGTTCGCCGGATTCTGCCGTGCCAAAGGCGGGCATTTAATCTATGAGAGTTCGTCCCAGCCGAACACCACACGCTCCAGAGGCTCTACGGCATGAAGCACAAAAACGCGTGGAAGGTGTTGTTCAAGGCCTCCGAAGTACCTCCTCTCATATCCGAGGACCGTGGACTCCACACCACACGACACCCTATCTAGGTGAGTTCTCAGGCTGCCACCGGGTTTGGTTCTTCCCAATATATTCATGGGGAATTCCTAAGTGATTGTGTATATTTGTTCAGGAGTATGTGGAGACAACGGAGCATATAGACTATCCGGCTCCTCTGCCGGAAAGCCCAGCTACTGATCTCCTGATGAAGATGCTGGTACCGGCGCCATACAAGGGGCCGGAGAAGAAGGCCGATAAGAAGGCCCCAGGGACCCGAAAGGGTCTCCGGCGTAAGGCTGCGCCGGAAGCCTCGTCCAAAGAGGACGAGGAAGACTCCTCCACCGAAGGGGAAGAAGGAGAAGAAGAGGAGGCCGCCCCATCCGGAAAGGATGGGGGGCCTAAGACGGCGGACCAGGGGGCCAGGAGAGGCCCCCGGTGCAAGGCCGTCATACCCTTGTCATTCGATGACGACGAGGCAGATTCCTCCCGCGGAGGCGGGGAGGAACAAGAAGAAACTCCACCTCCCCGCATTGGGGGGGGGGGAAGAGGAAGGCCGCCCCGGTGGGAGAGACTAGGACGTCCAAGAAGGGAAAGGTGTCCCTTCCGGACTACTCCGCCACCGCGCCGATAGCGAGGAAGGGCGGCTGCCCAGGAAGAAGCCCCTAGTGCGATCGTAAGTATCCGCACTCCATCGTAATTTTGCTTCATAGTTTTGTTATAACGCCGAACTTGTATGCAGTCCAGCCAGGTCCCATCCCGGGGTGTCGTCTTCGGACGGGTCCTTGAGTGAGTCAGCAATGAACTCACTCCCGACGGCCACTTCTCCTCGGCCTGCGGATGACACGGAGGTGTTGTCCCAAAGGTTCCCCGAGTGGGGGGAGGTGGATCTGGAGGCGCCCCAAGGCGGCATTCCAAGCGTCGAACACACGGGGTTCAAGATCCCCGCGGATCGTGTCGATGAGAGCCGCGGTAAGCCGGTCTCTCAACCAAACACTGTCCTGGAGCCTTCAGTGGTTCCGGATTCAGGCGGGCAGCCCCTCGTTGGGGAGGGAGGGCCGTCTGTATCGAGGACTTCCGTTGTGCCCGGGGCGCCGGATTGTCTGCTGGAAGCGCTTTGTGGCACTTCCATAGATGAAGAGAACCGTACTCTCATGAGTGCGGTGATTCAGAAGGTTTCATCCGCCAAGAGCGGACTAACGGAAGCCTACACCAGCCTCCGAACAGGCTTTGAGGTGAGTAGTGAAAATGTGTGAAATTACCACCCGATAGGTAGTACCCCCTGATACTCTGTTTGGTGTTCGGAAGGAAAAACCAAACGGAGGGTCAATTATAATCCACAGGAGCTTAACAATAAGTTCGAATTTGAATAAGCAGGCTGTGCTGCTGGCCGTTGCTGCCCGTACGACTGAAATCGCTGGCCTAAAGCAGGACTTGGAGCAGGTACAGGGAAAGCTCGGCCTTACGAGGAGGCAGCTCGAGGAGAGCAAAGGTGAATGATTCCCCTCTCTCATATAGCAAAGTATAGAAAAAAATTGGTTATTCTAATGACGAGGCGTCGTGATTTGGTAACAGAGGCCACCACCGAAGTGGCGTCTCTTAAGAAAGTGCTGTCCGAGGCGGAGCACAAGGCGACATTGGAATGCAGGGAGCGCGAAAAACAAGAAGCCCGAGCGGGCGAAGTGCAAGAAGAGCTCCAGGAGCTCGGCAAGAAGTTCGAGTCCGTGGAGCAGGAGCTGAAAGCAAAAGAGGCCGAGCTTGCGAAGGCCCTTACAAGTATAAAAGACGCCAAGGCCGAAGCCGAGAGGGCACAACAGGAACTCCAGGAGGCCAAAAAGATAACGGCGGGTAAGAAATTCTTTATGCAAAGCAAACATGTGGAGGAGGCGTTTCTGTTACTTACCCGAGTCCGAAGCTCTCTAGGGGCATTCGCAGATCTGCCACGCAGTGTATCAGATGCCGCGGAGTTCTACCGTGCGCAGGAGGGGAGCTCAATGGAGAAGCTATTCTGGTCCCAGTATGCTGGGTCCGAACATTCAACGCCTCTGAGTGACCAACTGAAGCAGTTGGTCGAACTCCACAAGGCGGCCGAAGTGGCTATGAAGGATTTCATAATCCGGATATGGCCTGGTGAGCCCTTGCCCACCAGCTACTTCAGCCTGATCAAGCGGATGGTGAATGCCTGTCCGCGACTGGAGGTCATCAAGCGATCCGTTTGCATTGAGGGTGCCCGCCGGGCCCTTCCCATGCGAAGGTGCATCGGGGCAAGCTGGATGCGAAGAAGCTGGTGAAGGACGGGCCGCCAAAGGGCAAGCCGCATCACGTTCCCGAGAAGTATTATGATGGCGTTATGAAGGGTGCTTGCCTCGTGGCCGATGAATGTACCAAAGACATAATTTTTGAATGAATTCACCTCTGTCATGTTTGTAATTTAAAGACGAAGTTACTTGCGCTATGTAGCACTTTTGTTATTTAAAATATTACCTTCTGTGCGGCTGTTTATCAAATTCTGAAAGTAGGCCAGTCGTCGGCTTCCGCCCCCGTGTAACTAGTACTGGGGTGTTCGCGGAAAACCCGGACACTCTTTATCCAAATGTTTGGTCCCTTAAGGAGGTGTCCAGCGCAGCGAACAAGGCAAACGGACTATGCGGCTTTATAACCTTCACTTAGCCATAGAAGTCTACAATTTTAAATTTCGGCGAAGCCCCTAGAATCCGGAAGGCCGAATTGGGGTGCTATATACGCCTAGATCGGACGAAGCCGAATTATCGCCTAAAGCCAAAAAAATCTTTAAGGATTTTAAGACCTCTCGAACAGCGACGAGCTCTCGCCACATCACGCCGGTCAGTTTTCGACTTTCTCTACTGTTGGGGATATAACTACTGAGTGTAAACCGCCCAGGAGGGGCCGGTTCACCCTCAACTATATTGAAGCCCACGAAGACTCAGAAGATGGCGCTTTACTATAAAGCTTAGATGCCCGGAGCCCAAAGGCGGATTAGGGCCCATAGTGGTAAACCGCCATAGTCATGTAACTTGTATTGTAAGATAAGGAAAGGAGAGACCGAGCCGGACACTTGTATGAGTCGGCCTCGAGACTCTGTAAACCGGCCGGGCGTCAACCCGTGTATATAAGGGGACGACCCGGCGGCGGTTCAGGGACAAGAAACAACAACTCGATAGCCAGGCATAGGTTGTTTAGCTCCCTGGTTAGCGAGACCCCAATAGTCCCATCACAACTAGACGTAGGCCTTTACCTTCATCGAAGGAGCCGAACTAGTATAAAAACCCTCGTGTCCTTTGTCCGGTTTAACCCCTTTAAGCTAACGCGTCGCGATGTCTCCACGACTAAGTCCTTCTATGAGGACATCGGACATGATATTTCCACGATAGTTGGCGCCCACCGTGGGGCTATCGCACGATGGTTTCGAGTTCTTGAAGGGCAACTTTGAAGGACCCAAAGGATACGCAGTGGGCTGGATGACCAAGAGTCATCACGGCAAGCTCTACATCAACGACACAGGCTGGGGACCCGAGGCTTGCTCAATCGAGTACGGGTACCGGGTCCCCTCCGGAGGAATTCACGTCTTCATCGGCAAGATCGGCGAACCGGGACCTGAGCCGGGCATCTGCACCAACCTCGTCGAAACGGCTCAGCGTGCAAGTCCCGCCCGGATTCAGCCTGCCATGAAGCGTGCGTTCGTGGGATGTGTCCACGGGATCGGATCTGAACCGGTATCTGAGGGAGAGACGGTCGCTTATTCCAACGGCGAATCATCCGCTGGTGAAACTGAATCCTTATACCAAGTTTAGGATGGCGTGTTTGAAGGGTATTACGATGGCACCATTATTCCGGAATTTCTTGAACCGCCGAACCATGACGGGATCTTCATGGCCGGAACACAGCCAACCTTGGAAAACTCTACGGCGGTGGCGTCTGGACCGGTGGCAGGGGCCGGAGGCTCCGCACGCCGGCCGTCTCAAGTTCTCTCCGGTTTGATGGATGCCTGGACGACCTTGTTGACCACGGCAGTTACACCGGTGACGCATGATCAGCACAATGCGGACATTGCAAGGTTGAAGGATCAGATAACACCAGCCAAAGAAGATTTAGCGGCTGAGGAGACCAGGATGGCTAAGGAACGGGCCGCTTTAGATGCCCAGGCGCAAAGGATTCAAGCCAAGAATTATCGACTTTTGATGGATCAGAACGCTTTGAATCAAGTATTCAGGAGGAGACATCGATCTCGCTTGCCGGCGGATTACAACGCGATGAACCTCTTTGATACGCCAGGAGCAGGAACTAGCAACCCGGCAGCGGTAAACCAGAATACTGAGCCAAGGACCGGAGCTCCGGATCAGCCTTAGGTGATGGGTCCACCTCGACGCACAGATAACCCACCACGGTATACCACACCCCCGCCGGGTCACTTTTCTACCCCTTTGGACAATATGATAGCAGCAGCATCCCGGTTGGCAGCTATTCCGATAGAGGGTGAATCGCCGGCGGCAGTTGAGACACAGCGGGCCAGGGATCTTCTTCAAATGGCTCTGACATAGCAGCAAGCTTACTCGTATAGCCGAGACAGGGTTCACTCAACCCCATGTCCGAGAAAAAGCTATAGCAGGCATATAGATGAACCGGAAGTGTCCAGCAGTGTGCGGCGCCGCATTGTCCCTCAAGGGCCTAATCTGGTGCGTGGTGATGTGAACGCTCAGGATGTGGTGGATAATGGCAGAGCATGAAGGGAGGACGCTTTAGCAGCACAACATGCGGGTCGATATCAACCCGCCCCGGTTCAGCCAGCAGCGTCAGTGGACTGAGGCACCGGGCTTGCTTTTAGTTCTTGGGGAGTGCCGTGTCTTATTCCGACTCTCCGTAATGTGCGACTGCCTAAGGACTTTAAGGGCCCACATAAGGTACCAAATTACACCGCTGATCAGCCACCCGAGGCGTGGGTGGAAAGTTATGAGATGGCAATGGAGATGCTGGACGTGTATGAAGCGGCTTGTGCAAAGTACATCACGATGATGTTGGAGGGAACCGCCCGTACATGGTTGAAAAACTTACCAGCTAACTCCGTTGAGTCATGGGACCAGTTGAAGGCCCAGTTTATAGCCAATTTCAAGGACACATGTAAGCAGCCTATGTCCATTGTGGGTCTCGATGCCTGTGTGCAAGGGGAGAACGAGTCAACAACTCATTGGGTGCGCCGGGTTTCAGAAATTTTGCATTCTTCAGACCGGATTAACGCTGGCCAAGCAATCATCACGCTGGAACGTAATTGCCGGTTTAAGTCACTGAAGATGAAGTTGGGATGGCTCAAGTGCCACTACAATGACATGGGCACCCTTATGGCCGCCTTGGTCAAGTATGCTGATTCTGATAATACCAAGGATCCCGATTCTGATGAGGAGAAACCGGAGAAGGGAAAAAAGAACGGCGGTGCAAAGGGACAGCACCACAACCAAGGAGGCCATGGGAATAATGGTAAGCGTAAAGTGGACTCAGATTTTGTGGCTAACGCTAATGTTCAGCGTCGTAAGGGTAAACCGCCCCAGCGTGGCGGCGGAATGAATCTGGAGCGCTGGTTAAATCAGCCCTGCCCAAAGCATGGGACCAAGGAGGTTTCTGCAACGCATCTCTAGAAAGATTGTCACATTATGAAGGAGTTCAAAAACTCTGATGTTTTCTAGTATGATCAGGGTCCATCGGGCGGTTCAGGTCCAGGTTTTCATGGTAGCGGCGGTTCAAACTCTGGATTTCAAAATAATCAAGGCAACCAGAACAACCAAAGTGGTAATAACCAGCAGAATAATCAAGGAAATCAGCAGCAGTCGGGTTACCAGAGTCACCCAAAGCAGTTGAATGGCGGGCAGTATCATGTGTTCACCACTAGTTTGTGCAAGCGTGATCAGAAGCTTCACAAGAGGGCTGTTAATGTTGTTGAACCGGCAGTACCACGTTCCCTGCGGTGGTCCGAGCAACCTATTGTGTGGAGCAGAGAGGATCATCCGCCCCGGGTTGACAATCCGGGTCTCCTGGCTTTGGTGGTGGCACCTCAGGTGGGAGGTTATAAGTTCACCAAGGTACTCATGGATGGAGGGAGCAGTATCAACATTCTGTATTATGAGACCTCCCGTCGCATGGGGTTGACAGACAAGAGTCTTAAACCGTCCAACACTGTTTTCCATGGTGTGGTACCAGGTAAATCGGCATATCCTGTTGGTAAGATTGCTTTGGAAGTTGTGTTTGGTGATGAACATAACTCCCGGTCTGAGACATTGACCTTTGAAGTGGTGAGGATCCAGAGCCCGTACCACGCATTGTTTGGGCGACCGGCTTATGCAAAGTTCAAGGCAAGGCCTTGTTATATTTACTTGCAGCTCAAGATGCCGGGTCACAAAGGGACCATTACGGTTCATGGAAGTCGTAAAATCGCTTTGGATTGCGAGGAAGGTGATGCGGCCTATGCTGAGTCGGTTTGTGCTACAGAGGAGTTGAAGTTCTATAAAGATAATGTTGATCCGACAGATATGACCCCTCTGAAGAAGCCCACAACTGAGCATGACCCGAACCTGACATTGAAACCGGCCGATGAGACTAAACTTGTTGACTTTGTTCCCGGTGATTCTTCCAAGCAGTTCAGCATCAGCACAAATCTGGATCCGAAATAGGAAAGCGCGCTCATCGAGTTCATCCGTGAGAACCGGGACATTTTTGCATGGAAGCCTTCTGACATGCCAGGTGTATCGAGGGAACTCGCTGAGCACACTCTCAATATTGATCCCAAGTTTAAACCGGTCAAGCAATTTCTTCGTCGCTTTAACAAGGAAAGACGCAAGGCAATTGGTGAAGAGGTAGCCCGACTGTTGGCTGCTGGGTTTATCATCGAAGTGTTTCACCCTGAGTGGTTGGCTAATCTGGTGCTTGTTCTTAAGAAAAATGGCACTTGGCGCATGTGTGTGGATTACACAGATTTGAACAAAGCTTGTCCGGCCGATCCTTTTGCTCTCCCGCGTATTGATCAGATCATTGATGCAATGGCGGGTTGTGAGCGTTTCAGTTTCTTGGATGCTTATTCAGGCTATCATCAGATCAAAATGGCAGTTAAGGACCAGGAGAAGACCGCCTTCATCACTCCCTTTGGAGCCTTCTGCTATGTTTCTATGCCCTTTGGGCTCAAGAGTGCACAGGCAAATTATCAGCGCTGTGTGCAGAATTGTCTTCACACTCAGATTGGGCGCAATGTTCATGCCTATGTTGATGACATTGTGGTAAAGTCCAGGAAGAAGGAGACATTGATAAATGATCTCAAGGAGACCTTTGACAATCTGCGTGTTTACAAGATGATGCTCAATCCGGACAAGTGTGTTTTTGGTGTTCCGGCAGGAAAGCTTCTAGGCTTTCTAGTGTCCAACAGATGCATTGAGGCTAATCTGGAGAAGATCAAAGCGATTACATCCTTGGCTAAACCGGCGTGCATCAATGATGTTCAGCATCTGGCAGGTCGAATTGCAGCCCTAAGCCGATTTATCAACCGTTTGGGAGAGAAGGCGATCCCTCTATATCAGATGTTGAAGAAAACAGACACCTTTTTCTAGAGTGATGCGGCTAATGCGGCGTTTGAAGACTTGAAGCGGCAGTTGGCTGAACCGCCAGTCCTTGCTACTCCGGTTGACAAGGAGCCCTTGTTGTTGTACGTGGCTACTAATGCCCGTGCTTTCAGTGTGGCAATTGTGGTGGAACGCAAGGAGGCTGGTAAGGAGTATCAGGTTCAACGACCGGTTTACTATATCAGTGAGGTGCTTATCGAGTCAAAGCAGCGATATCCGCATTGGCAGAAGCTGGTATATGGGGTTTTTATGGCAAGTCGAAAGCTCAAACAATATTTTCAAGGACATCCCATTATAGTTGTCAGTTTAGCTCCTTTGGGTGATATAATTCAGAACAGGGATGCAACTGGCCGGGTTGCAAAGTGGGCGATTGAGCTTGGTCCACATGGTTTGAAGTATGTGCCTCGAACGGCCATCAAGTCTCAGGCACTTATTGACTTTATCAATGACTGGACCGAGTTACAAGCACCAGAGGACAAACCGGATAATACATACTGGACTATTCACTTTGATGGATCCAGGCAATTGGAGGGCTCGGGGGCTAGAGTTGTCCTTACTTCCCCTCAAGGTGATAAAATTCGTTATGTCCTCCGTTTAATGTTCCCCTGTACTAACAATGCAGCTGAGTACGAGGCTCTGCTCCACGGGCTCCGAGTGGCTAAGGAGATGAATTTAAGCCGGGTACGATGCTTTGGAGACTCTGATCTGGTGGCTCAGCAAGTTTCTGGCACTTGGGATTCTAAGTATCCACTCATGGCGGCTTAAAAACACGAGGTGGATATTGTGGCGGGTCACTTCAAAGGGTATCAGGTTGAGCATATCGATCGGCGCAAAAACTAAGCAACAGATGCTTTGAGCCAGCTTGGATCTCAGCGTAAACCGGTACCTCCCAATACCTTTTTAGATATCTTGCATAACCCGTCTGTTTAGTTGCCTACAGAGGAGGATTTAGCTGCTCCTGATCCGGAGGCTCAATTGGTGGCCGCTTTACATGTTGTGCCGGATTGGACGGTTCCATATCTGGCGTATATGACCCAGGGTGAGTTACCAGATGATGAAGTCCTGGCCCGGCAGATAGTCCGGCGATCCAAGTCCATGGTTATTCACAATGGCGAGTTACACCACTGCAGCGTTTTAGGCGTATTTCAGCGTTGTGTTTCTCCAGAAGAAGGCCAAGAGATCCTACGGGAAATTCATGAAGGGGATTGTGGTCATCATGCCGGTTCAAAGTCCCTGGTTGCTAAAGCTTTTCGTCATGGATTTTACTGGTTGACAGCTCATGCTGATGCGGAGGATCTAGTAAAGCAGTGTGACGCTTGTCAAAAGTTTTCACGCAAAGCTCATGTTCCGGCTCAAGAATTAAGGATGATTCCCATCACCTGGCCATTTGCCACTTGGGGGCTGGATATGGTGGGACCCTTTAAGCGATCCAAGGATAAGAAGACCCACCTGCTGGTGGCGGTTGACAAGTTCACCAAATGGGTTGAAGCGGAGCCTGTCAGCAAGTGTGATGCGGCTACGATGGTTCAATTTCTCAAAAAGATTATCTTCCGCTTTGGTTTTCCACACAACATCATCACGGATAATGGCACAAACCTTTCGAAAGGTGAGATGGAAGATTTCTGTCAGAGAGAGCACATCCGGCTTGACTTAGCATCCGTGGCGCACCCCCAGACCAATGGTCAAGCGGAGAGAGCTAATCAAGAAATCTTGAAGGGTATCAAACCCCGGCTTATGATTCCTTTAAAGCGGATGCCGGGTTGTTGGGTGGAAGAATTGCCTTCTGTGTTATGGAGCGTCAACACCACCCCCAACAGATCGACGGGTTACACACCTTTCTTCATGGTGTATGGGGCAGAGGCGGTCCTCCCAAGTGATATTCGTCATGATTCACCCCGAGTTGCCAATTATGTTGAAGCAGACAATGAGCAAGCACGCCAAGAGGCGTTGGACCTGTTAGATGAAAAATGGGATATGGCTTTGGCTCGTTCGACGGTTTATCAGCAAGACCTGCGGTGTTATCACAGCCGTCGGGTTAAGACAAGAAGCTTTCAAGAAGGCGACTTGGTGCGCCGGCTCATCCAGAATCAGACCGACATGCACAAGTTGTCCCCACCTTGGGAAGGACCCTTTGTGGTCAGCAAGAATCTGCACAATGGATCATACTACCTCATTGACGTCCGAAACAACTCACGCAGCTCTGAGGAGGAGACCTGACGGCCGTGGAACATAGCTCTCCTACGGCCTTACTACACTTGAGCCATAGGCTTCTCTTATGTATATATTTCGACAATGTATATATTATAATCAATAAAATAAAGCAGCATCCTTGCTATAAGCAGGGCCTCTGCTGTTTTTCCTCAAATATCCTTTGAGTTACATGGGGGCTTCAACTAACAAAGCGGAGTACTACCTGTTAAACCGGCTATCATGCCACAATATAGCTTGGGAGCATGACAAACAAGGGGCCAAAGAGAGTCTGGGTGCTATGCACAGCTCAAACATAGGCACCCAATGAGCACAGCTCATCAAGTTACTTGGGGGCTCTTTGTGTAAAGTAACAAAGAGTCTGAAAGGACCCTTGTAGCTGGGTATCGACCCACAACTTGGAAGCCTGGTATATTTACCTAAAACCCCGGGTCAACCTGCCTTCATCAAGTAAGCCACTCCTATCCATGTAATCCTGGCATGACCCACCGAACGTTTGACAGTTACTCTCATTGAGACCCTGAACTTGTCAAAGTTAAAACAGTGATTGGTTAGTTGGAGGCCCATCTTAAAAGGCTTTGTCAAATGGTTTAACTCAGCGGCCTGGCAGCCCACGAAAAGCCTCGAATTTGGGCCTGGCAGCCCTCGAAAAGCCTCAACTACACGGTTTTATTCGCCTTTGTCACTATTTGTTTTCTTTTGACAAATTCTATGTTGAACCGGTATCTTTTGATCCGGTATGGCTTTTTCAGTCATCATATTAACCCGGTGTTTGTTAACCCGGCTTGGTTTTCAACTACAAGTTGACAGACCTTATTATCAAACTGGAGTCAATTAACCCGGCCTGGCTTTGACTACTTGTCGCCAGTTTTGATCATCTGGTGTTCATCATAACCCGGCATGACTTATTATACGCCATAAGTACATGGTGGAGTTATACAAATTCAAGATTTGGGTCTTCACCCTTATTATGATCAAAGTTGGTAAACCAACTAAGTGATATCACATCACAGGTAAGTTTGATTATCAATCAAGCTTTATCTTGGGCATTATGACCCGTCCAGCGATAAACCGCCAGGACAAGCTTTCTATATGCAGGCTTCAGGATCGCATTATCTAAGCATAATCAAACATTGCATTAATCATGGCGGTTCAACAAAAGTCGTGTATCAGCACAACAAAATCAAAGAGTTTTAACTAGCCTATTACAAGGCGCTTTGAGGCCCAAAATGCTGATTGTTCTTACACAACAAAGTTTGTCAAAGAAACACAAATGCCGGATTAAGACTCATTGCCAGGACGATGTGAAGTTGAAGGATCTTCAGGCGCCGGTTCAATGTCCTCCTCTCCACCCAGAAGCTGGAAGTCAAGGGTGGTCCAGTTAATCCGGGTTAGAGCCTGAAAGACAGCTTCTTCACTTATCAGATCTGACGGATCAACATCAGGGGTGTAAGTGTGCTTACGAATTGGCGGGATAAGGTTTTGCGCTTCTGTCACAGTTGTATCAACCCACTGATTCCTTTCATCATAAAAAGATCGATGAACCGTCAGGTTGGCCTCTGTAGCAAGTTGACTTGATAGCGGGCGCATTTCCTTTGTTAGAGCTTTGAGGGCTTCATTATCAAAGGCTGATCCGTCTGCCTGTTCATTTGGAAATCCCTTGGCAATATCAACCGGATCCAAGTCAGATATCCATGCTTTGGCCCGAGTCAGTGCCAGTAAAGCGCCAGCCCTGGCAGCAGATCGCTTCACCTCCTCTATCTGAGCCGGTGTCATGGATAATCTTGCTAATGTATCTTTGATCAATGTTGGTGCCGGTCTGTTGTATGAAGCTGCAGAGATGACTGTTGGATTTAAGGTTCCGGCAGACCCTTGAGGTTCGAACACTGGGGTGCGCGCGGAGGTTTCGCCTTCTACCTACCTGTTCCTCGCCGAATCGCTAGGATCTAAACTACGAGAAGAACAACACAAGAGACACTGGATTTATACTGGTTCAGGCCACCATTGAGGTGTAATACCCTACTCTAGTGTGTGGTGTGGTGGATTGCCTCTTGGGCTGATGATGATTAATACAAGGAAGAACAGCCTCGTGAGGGTCTATTGTTGTGGTCTCTCTCTCTTTGCCGGTCGGATGGATCGATCTCTCTACCCTGCGGGTGTCTAGTCCTATTTATTGGCGAAGGCCCTGGGCCTCTTCCCAAATATTGAGTGGGAATTGCGCCAACAATTGGCCAATTTGAAGGGGAACATCTAGTACACTTATCCTGACTAAAGTTGGTCCTCGCCTGTCAAAGGCTCTGGTGGTGAAGCCGACTTGGGCTCCACGGTGACCTCCATCCTGCCGTTAGACTGGTCTTGGTCTTGTTGCACCGAAATGGACGCCTTTGCTTGATGCTCCCGCCTGCACTTGCTCCCCTTGCACCAAAGAGGAAAGAAGGACACTGCGCAGGCTGGCGCCCGGCAGGCGCCCTTGGTCGTCATGGCTTGCGTCATGGGCACTTCGCGAGGTACCCCGCCTTGAACTCTCCGCCTCCTCGTGAGCCAGCCTGACGAGGCTGAGCCTGAGGAAGTTCCTTGTCATCCGCCCTGTGAGGCTTGGCCCCTCGCGAGGGTCTTGAGCTTGTGCTGATAAAGATGGGCCGTGCTGGGCCCCCTTTGAGCCACGCCGCAAGCCGCAGGCAGGCAAGTCTGGGGACCCCCGTTCCCAGAACACCGACAGTAGCCCCCGGGCCCAAGGCGCGCCCGGACTTGGCCGAGCAGAGAGGCGAAAGGGCAAGTGCGAAGCGTTGCAGGCCCCAACAGCCTGCGGCCTTGGGCGCCGCATGGCGGTTGATTGGACGTGGGCGCCTCCGCTCCCCCACAACGCCTCAGCAAATGCACGAACTGACAAGTCCCTGCATGCAAAAACGTGTCATGATTACCTGCGATCGTGGAAGCCGACGGTTGGCCTCCTCCGGCTATAAGTATGGAACGGCGCGAGCCATTCTAGTTCATCTTCCTCTGCTACTCCTCCTCTTCTTCATCTTCAGCATTGCTCCATCTCACGCTGACGGCACCCATCCGCCGGTTCTCCGCAGAGGAGAAGGGAAAGGCCCCCCGAGAGGGTCCTGACCCGCTCCCGCCGAAGAAGCGGTTGTTCGTCTGCCGCCGAGATGAGGGTGCACGGCAGGAGGTGTCGAGGCCTTGGTGTGAGCGACCGCCGCCAGGGTTTCCGCTGCCCTTGTACACCCACCTTGAAGGCCCTGCAGGAGCTGACGCCGAGCGCCATGGATGACGCTGCCGTCGGCGCCGGCGGGTCATAGCGGTGCACGTTGTTCCTCCTGGAATCCACGCCGAGGGCTCCTCCAGAGAGTTTGTGCTCCATGCCGCCATGCCTCCTCGATCTTGGATTTGCCTCCCTCCTTCCTTCGCCTTTGAGATCCCGTCGAGGGGGCCTTTCAGGCTCCGGCTACAGCACACCGACTGCCAGGCCCCCACGACCGATGCGGATGTCGAGGTCATCGCTCCAGGTAAGGTCTTCATGACCCATGGCTGGGGCGAGACTGCCTGGGTTTGTGGGACGAGGGGCACCCTCATGATCCACTTGGAGTTTGATGGCGCTTCCATGATGCTCTTCAAGGTCTTCGACGAAGAAGGGCGCCGGCTGGAGTGCTGCCCCAGAGGCAGCGGCCGGAGCTCCGAAGCGGCGAGGACTAGGCCTGCCACTCGCCCTTCCAGCAGCTCCTCCGGTGGCAGTGGACACCTCGAAGGATCCAGCGCTTCGCGACCCCGGAGACGAGCGACGACGGCTACGAGCCCCCAAGCCTACGCCACTCTTGGAGCAGGACGGGCTCATTAGGCCGCCGCCGTCTCTGATCTGGATGAGGTAGGCGCTGGTGCCTGACGGCCCACTGTTGATGATGGCGTCTGCCGCTGCGGTTCCTGTAGTTAGGACTCCTTAGGATATGCATCTTTTGTCCCTGCGAGGATCCAAGAACACACCCTGTGGGGGGCTTGTAAGGTGTCTGTAGCTCCTTTTGTCAATATGATCCTCATTATGAAGCAGTGCAAAGTGGTTATTCCGTCTTAGCTTAGTTTCTTCCTGTCAGACCTCGTGAGGGCTTGGTGCTCTGCGCCGACAGGTCCCAGTCCCAAGGCGGCTTCAGCCGTCGCTGGTATGCCAGGTCGCGATGCCGTGGTCAAGGCCAGGAGGTGAGCAGCCTGGGGCCCGGTAAGAGCCCCTGAGTCATGATGCTCAGGAGGTCCCCCTTGGCGCTCAAGCAGCCATCATTCGGTGAGAAAGGAGAGCGACGTTGCTAAGACGGAATGGTATTAGGTGCAGGGACCGTGCTGCGATAGCTAGTGTTCCCGGAGAGTGACTTATCTCGAGGGTCAGGAACGCTTCCTGGTGCGGCGCCAAGTCCGTGTCTTGGCCGTCGGAGGGTTGTTTGGCGAGGTCACCACGTGCTTCTCCCCTCTCGCCCTCGCTCCCCTTTCTGCTCTACGTCCTCGGGTCCCGGTCCTCGAGCGGGTCTCAGCTGTCACTGGCATGCCAGGTCATGATGCCATGGACATGGCCAGAGGGTGAGGGCTGGAGAACCAGTAGGAGCCCTGAGTTGCGATGCTCAGGCACCCCCCCTTTAAGGTGCAAGCAGTTTGCATGAACGAGGGGGAAGAAGATGCTGTGGGGGCCTCGCATGACGATGCTCCTGGGGGAACCCTGCAGGCCCATCACAGAAGAAACGGGAGTTCGTCGCGACAAACGACGGTCAGCCGTTAGTTGCCTCGGAGAAGCGGCGAGGAGCAAAAGGCATGGTGAGGGAGTCCTGGACTAGGAGGTGTCCGGATAGCCGAACTATCATCATCGGCCGGACTCCAAGACTATGAAGATACAAGATTGAAGACTTTGTCCCGTGTCCGGATGGGACTTTCCTTGGCGTGGAAGGCAAGCTTGGCGATACGGATATGTAGATCTCCTACCATTGTAACCGACTCTGTGTAACCCTAGCCCTCTCCGGTGTCTATATAAACCAGCTGGCTTTAGTCCGTAGGATGAACAACAATCATACCATAGGCTAGCTTCTAGGGTTTAGCCTCCTTGATCTCGTGGTAGATCTACTCTTGTAACACACATCATCAATATTAATTGAGCAGGACGTAGGGTTTTACCTCCATCAAGAGGGCCCGAACCTGGGTAAAACATCGTGTCCCTTGTCTCCTGTTACCATCCGCCTAGACGCACAGTTCGGGACCCCCTACCCGAGATCCGCCGGTTTTGACACCGACATTGGTGCTTTCATTGAGAGTTCCTCTGTGTCGTCGCCAATAGGCTCGATGGCCTCCTCGATCATCAACAATGACGCAGTCCAGGGTGAGACCTTCCTCCCCGGACAGATCTTCGTATTCGGCGGCTTTGCACTGCGGGCCAATTCACTTGTCCATCTGGAGCAGATTGAAAGCTACACGCCTGGCCGTCAGGTCAGATTTGGAAGTTTGAACTTCACGGCTGACATCCGCGGAGACTTGATCTTCGATGGATTCGAGCCACAGCCAAGCACGCCGCACTGTCACGACGGGCATGATTTAGCTCTGCAGCCGGACAGTACCCTGGAGGCCGCACTCGAGCCCGCTCCGATCTTCAATTTGGAGCCGGCTGCGCAGATCGAGGACGGATGGCTAGACACCGCCTCGGGGGCTGCAACCTCTACGGCGATAGAGCCGAACACTGACCTTGTCCCTCATGAAGCTTGTGACTCCGAGCTACCGGACTCCTGGCCGGACTCCGAACCTCCCATGCCCCCTCCAATCGAATCCGATTGGGCACCGGTCATGGAGTTCACCGCAGCGGACATCTTTCAACACTCACCTTTTGGCAACATCTTGAGTTCTCTAAAGTATCTCTCGTTATTAGGAGAACCCTGGCCGGACTGCGGTCAGGACGGTTGGGATGCGGACGACGAAGAAATTCAAAGCCCACCCACCACCCACTTAGTAGCCGCTGTCGACGATCTAACCGACATGCTAGACTATGACTCCGAAGACATCGACGGTATGGACGACGATGCCGGATACGACCAAGAACCAGCGCCTACCGGGCACTGGAAAGCCACCTCATCATATGACATATACATGGTGGATATCCCAAAGGATGGGAATGGCGAAGCAACAGCGGAGGATGACCCCTCCAAGAAATAGCCCAAGCGCCGACGTCAGCGGCACCGCTCTAAATCCCGCCACAGCAAGAATGAAGATTCCGGCACCGGAGATAACAACACCCCGGACAGTGCCGAAGACAACCCACTCCAGCAAGATTCAGCACAGGAGGACGGAGACGCCAGCCCTCATGAGAGAGCGGCAGAACAAGAGGTAGAGGACTATATGCCTCCCTCCGGAGACGAGGCAAGCCTCGACGACGACGAATTCGTCATGCCTGAGGATCCCGCCGAACAAGAGCGTTTTAAACGCAGGCTTATGGCCACGGCAAACAGCCTCAAGAAAAAGCAGCAACAGCTTAGAGCTGATCAAGATCTGCTAGCCGACAGATGGACTGAAGTCCTCGCGGCCGAAGAGCATGAGCTCGAACGCCCCTCCAAAAGTTACCCTAAACGCAAGCTGCTCCCCCGATTAGAGGAGGAGGCATATGAACCTGCGTCACCAGCAGACAATATGGCTGACTGACCACCCCGTGGTCGCGACAGAGAGGCCCCTAGGCCCTTCACTAGAACTGTACCCCAGCATCGCTCGAAAAGCACAAAGCCACAGGAGGATAAGGCAAGACAATCAAGATCGATCTATGGATCGCGTGGGCGCCCCATGATACGTGACGACAACCGTCGCACCGGACATAGTAAGTCCGGCCGGGCCGAACAAAACAGACAAAGCTCTTTCGAGCTCCGTCGTGATATCGCCCAATACAGAGGCGCCGCACACCCACTATGCTTCACATACGAAATAATGGATCATTAAATCCCCGAAGGGTTTAAACCCGTGAACATTGAATCCTACGATGGCACAACAGACCCTGCGGTTTGGATCGAAGACTATCTCCTTCATATCCACATGGCCCGCGGTGATGATCTTCACACCATCAAATATCTCCCACTCAAACTCAAAGGACCAGCCCGGCATTGGCTTAATAGCTTGCCAGCAGAGTCAATCGGGAGTTGGGAAGACCTGGAAGCCGCATTCCTAGATAACTTCCAAGGCACGTATGTGCGACCACCAGACGCCGATGACCTAAGCCACATAATTCAGCAGCCAGACAAATCGGCCATACAATTCTGGACACGGTTCTTAACTAAGAAGAACCAAATCGTCGACTGTCCGGATGCAGAGGCCCTAGCGGCCTTCAAGCACAACATCCGCGACGAGTGGCTTGCCCGGCACCTAGGACAGGAAAAGCCGAAATCCATGGCAGCCCTCACATCACTCATGACCCATTTCTGCGCGGGTGAGGATAGCTGGCTAGCACGCAGCAATAACCTCAACAAAAATTCTGGCAGTCCGGATTTCAAGGACCGTAATGGCAGGTCAGGTCGCAACAAAAACAAACGCCGCATTAATGGCGATAACAGTGAAGATACGACAGTCAATGCCGGATTCAGAGGCTCTAAACCCGGTCGGCGGAAAAAGCCATTCAAAAGAACTACTCCGGGTCCGTGCAATTTGGACCGAATACTCGACCGCTCGTGCCAGATCCACGGCACCCCCGAAAAGCCAGTCAACCACACCAACAGGGACTGTTGGGTATTCAAGCAGGCATGCAAGTTAATTGCCGAAAAGAATGACAAGGGGCTGCATAGCGATGACGAGGAAGAGACCCGACCGCCGAACAATAGAGGACAGAAGGGTTTCCCCCCCACAGGTGCGGACGGTGAACATGATATACGGAATGCACATACCCAAAAGGGAGCGGAAGCCTGCACTCAGGGATGTATACGCGATGGAGCCAGTTGCCCCGAAGTTCAATCCATGGTCCTCCTGCCCGATCACTTTTGACCGAAGAGACCACCCAACCAGCATCCGCCATGGCGGATTCGCCGCATTGGTTCTAGACCAAATCGTCGATGGATTTCACCTCACCAGAGTCCTGATGGACGGCGGCAGCAGCCTGAACCTGCTTTATCAGGACACAGTGCGCAAAATGGGCATAGACCCCTCAAGGATTAAACCTACCAAGACAACCTTTAAAGGCGTCATACCAGGTGTAGAAGCCAATTGTACAGGCTCAGTTACACTGGAAGTGGTCTTCGGATCCCTGGATAACTTCCAAAGCGAGGAGTTAATCTTCGACATAGTTCTGTTCCGCAGCGGCTATCATGCTCTGCTCGGACGTACCGCGTTCGCAAAGTTCAACGCGGTGCCGCACTACGCTTACCTCAAGCTCAATATGTCAGGCCCTCGAGGAGTCATCACGGTCAACGGAAACACAGAACGCTCTCTCTGAACGGAGGAACATACAGCGGCTCTCGCGGCAGAAGTACAGTGCAGCCTCTTAAGGCAATTCTTGAGTCCGGCCGTTAAGTGACCGGACACGGCTAAACGCGCCCAGAGTAACATACAAAAAGACCCCTGGCATGTTCCGAGCACGCGTAGCAATGCGGCCCCAACCCCAGCCCCTGCAAAACGTCAAGACAGGTCCTTCGCGTACACCATTACGCTCTGAAGATACCATGGGCATTGGGAGAGGGGCACGACCACGATAAGCCCAGAACACAGCTTAACCACGCCAGGGGCTCTCAAGTGTGTCGTTCTTTTTTTCTTTTCTTTTTATTTTTACCCACAGGACTCCATTCGTCAGAGGCCCTGTCCAGCAGAAGACCTGCCGGACTCACCATGCAACAGCCAGGGAAGGAGAAAGGCTACAACGAATATATAGGTGGTCTCCATTACAAGCATTAAATCTATTTTATGCACCATTTCGCAACCTACCCCTGGAGGGGGACACGTTTAACAGTCCCATCCCTTGCTTATCGCACCGCTTGTATCGTTCTGCACTTACAGCAGTTTTTTCTTGAATAAGTAATGCAGCACCTTTTGGCTTCCAATTGCATTTCTCTCTTATACATATGTTCATTTGTGACATGTCGCATCCGTACATTTTGGTACGGCTAAATACACCAGGGGCTTATGTTTCCCGCATTATGGTGTGATAAGTCCGAACACTTTCACAAGTGCGGCACCCCGAACTTATAGCATTATATGCATCGGCTCCGAATCATGTCTTGGGTCCATAGTTGGGTTTGCCCGGCTCCCATGTTTTGGTACCTTACGTTCCGTTGTATCGGCTAAGGTAGCACTGGGAGAACCACTGCGATTGCGCCCCTGTTGAGCTGGGCGAGCGCCTCAGTGGAGAAAGCTAAAACTGACCGTCATGATGAGGCGAGAGCTGGTCGCTGTTCGAGAGGTTTTTTGCGAGTCCTTATAGACTTATGCCGCTTAGAGTGAGGAACCGACTCTGTCCGGCCCAGGCGTGGATAGCGCCCCAAATTCGGCCTTCCGAAGACTAGGGGTTTCGTCGAAATTTAAAATTATAGAATTCTATGGCTAAGTGAGAGTGTTCAAGCATTATAAGTCCGGTTGCCTTGTTCGTTGTGTTGAGCGCCTCCCTAGATGGACCCAAATATGGGAACAAGAGTGCTCAAATTTTTCCCGAACACCCAGCACTCGTGGCATGGGGGCTGAAGCCGACGACTTCCCATCTCTCAGATTTGATAAACATCCGCACATAAGGTAATATTTTAAATTAACAAGCGTTGCTTAGCGCATATGAACTAAGTTTTCAGTGCACAGGATAACAAAATGGGAGTCTACTCAAATATTACATCTTTGGAGCACTCACCCGCAATAGTGAGGGCGCCCTTCAGCACACTCTTATAATACATCTCGGGCGTGCGATGCTCCTTGCCCTGCGGTGGCGGGTCCGTCGCAAGCTTCTGGGCATCCATCTTGCCCCAGTGCACCTTTGCGCGGGCAAGGGCCCGACGGGTACCTTCAATACAGGCGGAGTGCTTGATGACTTCAACCCACGGGCACCAATCCACCAGCCGCCGCACCAGGCCGAAGTAGCTCCCAGGCATGGCCTCCTTAGGCCACAGCCGAACTATGAGGCCCTTCATGGCCTGTTCGGCCGCCTTGTGGAGCTCGACCAGCTGCTTCAGCTGGTCGCTAAGGGGCACCAGATGTCCGGCCTCAGCATACTGAGACTAGAAGACCTTCTCCGTCGAGCTCCCCTCCTCGGCCCGGTAGAACGCGGCAGCATCGGACACGCTGCGAGGAAGATCTGCGAACGCTCCTGGAGAGCTCCGAATTCGGGTAAGCAACAGGTAATTAACACTCACATGCTTACTTTGCATGAAAAATGCCTTACCCGCTGCTATTTTCTTCAACGCCTCGATTTCTTGGAGGGCCTTGTAGGCTTCGGCCTTAGCGGCTTTGGCACTCTCAAGAGCAGTTGCAAGCTCAGACTCTCGAGTCTTCGAGTCACGCTCCAGGCTCTCATGTTTTTTCACGAGATCCTGGAGCTCTTGATGTACCTCCGCCACCCGCACCTCATGCTTCTCTCGCTCGGTGCGCTCCGCGGCTGCATTGCGTTCGGCCGCGGCCACCGCCTCTTTCAGGGTCGCCACCTCATTAGTGGCCCCTGCAATACCCATGTTATCCTTGTCATTCTTTTTGCAACCAAAATCCTTTTCTGTAAGGTACTATTTTAATAAGGTGTTACTCACCTTCCTTGTCCTCGAGCTGCTTCTTGGCACGTCCGAGCTTGTTCTCGTACCGCTTGAGGCTTTCCTTCAAAGTATTGACCTCCGGAGTCAGTGCTGCAGAGGTCAGCAGCGCAACCTGCAATCCCATATTGACATATTTTTTATGACTCCTGCGTATATCTTCTTAGATCCTCAGTCCGACTTTTCTTTCCGAACACCGAACCGAGCATCAGGGGCTACTGTCTATGCGGTACTATTTTACATATATCAAAATTCTTACTTCAAAGCCTGTTAGAAGGCTGCTGCAGGCTTCGGTCAACCCGCTCTTGGTGAGCTGCACCTTCTGAATCACCGCACTCATAATAGTGCGGTGTTCCTCTTCGATGGAGGCGCCATTGAGCGCCTCCAGCAAGCTATCCGGCGCCTCCGGTTGGACGGAGGCCGCCGGCGTCACGGTCTTGCCCTTCTTACGAAGGGGCCGCCCGCCGGACTCCGGAGCCACTATGGGATCCGGAGCCGAGTCCGGTGCAAAGTCCGGGAGGTTGTCCTGCGACACCTCCGGAGCCTCCTCCTCCTGGCGGGTCCCTTCCCGGGATCCCACCTCGGCATTGTCCATGTCGCGGGGGTGGAGGCGGTCGGAAGAGAATCCATATCCGACGCACCTAAGGACCCGCTCGACGAAGCGGGAAGATCGTCCTTGGGCGGACTGCAGGGTTGTATGCGGCATTAGAAAGACATTGTGTGGCAAAAAAGAAAAACCATGAAGTTATTCAGGAGTCCGGATACTCACGATCTCGCCAGGGGCTTGGTCCTTGGAGGCTAGTCCTCGTCGTCGTCACTGGCGTTGGCAGAGCAGTCCGGGGGAAGAGTTTTTCCCTTCTTGGACCCTTCGGCCTACCTCGTTGGGGAGGCCTTCCTTTTCTTTTCTCCCCCACTAGGGGAGAGGCTTTCTTCTTCTCCTCCTCACCTTGGTGAGAGGAGTCGGCCTCGGAGTCGTCATCCGATAGCACCTGAAAACGGGAACTCTTCCGAGTCCCCGTGGCCTTCTTCTTGGCCTTCTTCTCCGGCACCACGTGGGGTGCCGGAGCCAGTAGCCCCGTTAGGCGGGCGTCCGCTGGGTCCTCTGGCAATGGGGCTGGACAGATAGTCTGCTCGGCCTTCTCCAGCCAGCCCTGTCAAAGGAAAGGGAGTTTAGATCCCGCATAGAGTCAAACTATGGAAAACAAGCATCCCGTAAAGGACAAAATCGCTTACCTCGTCAGCCAGACACTGCGAGCTGAATCCGCGATCTTCGCTAGCGGATGCGGGAGCCTCGGTGCCCTTGAATAGCACCTTCCAGACATCTTCGTATGTAGTGTCGAAGAGCCCGCTCAAAGTCTGGTGCTACGCCGGATCGAACTCCCACATGTATAAGCCCCGTCGTTGGCACGGGAGAATCCGGCGGATGAGCATGACCTGGACCACGTTGACAAGCTTGAGCTTCTTGTCCACCAGCTTTTGGACGCCGAATCACCCCAAGTCCGGCCGCTCTCTTTCCAGGAGGTGAGCCGTGTGGGGATGCCAGATCTAAATTCGGGGGCCGCTGCCCATTCAGGGTCATGCAGCTCGGTGATGTAGAACCACCCCGATTGCCACCCCTTGATGGTTTCCACGAAAGTGCCCTCAAGCCAAGTAACGTTGGACATCCTGCCCGCCATGGCGCCTCCGCACTCCGCTTGGCTGCCCTTCACAACCTTCGGCTTGACACTGAAGGTCTTGAGCCACAAGCCAAAGTGGGGCTGGATGCAGAGGAAGGCCTCACACACGACGATAAACGCCGAGATGTTGAGGATGAAATTTGGGGCCAGATCGTTGAAATCCAGGCCGTAGTAGAACATGAGCCCCCGGACAAAGGGATGGAGTGGGAAGCCCAGTCCGCGGAGGAAATGGGTAAGAAATACTACCCTCTAATGGGGCCTGGGGGTGGGGATGAGCTCTCCCTCCTCGGGGAGCCGATGCACGATGTTGCTGGACAAATATCCGGCACTGCGTAGCTTCTGGATGTGCCCCTCCGTAACGGAGGAGGCCATCCACTTGCCTCCCGCTCCGGACATAGTTGGAGAAGGTTGAGGTGAGATGTGCGGACCTGGGCGCTGGAGCTCGAGTTCGCAGGGATGGATAAGCCAAGGAGGAAGAAGGCGTAGGTAAAGGGTTGGATCTTTATCCCCTTATATGGGCGGACAAAAACATGTGTCCCCAACGGCCTGATAAAACTCGCTTATCCCCCAAAGTGCCACAAGCAATGGCGTGGTTGGGTTACCCATGTCCGTATTGATGGGAATCCCGGAATAAGGGGAACACAATCTCTACTTCGACAAGACGTGCCAAGGAAACCGCTTTGCTAAACGCGCTGAGGTGGTACAATAAAAACAATTCGAGTAAAGGCTTGGTAGCGACGTGACGACACGCCATGAAATACGTCAGCAGATTGAACTTGTGTAAATATTATTCTCTCTACGATGGTATGTGGAAATTATTTTGCAGAGCCGGACACTATCCTGGTGTTCACGATCTTCTATAAATTATCCGGAGGAGGAACCCGCCTTGCAATACCGAAGACAATACGCGCGCCGGACTTGTAGTCATTGAAGCCTGGTTCAGGGGCTACTGAGGGAGTCCTGGACTAGGGGGTGTCCGGATAGCCGAACTATCATCATCGGCCGGACTCCAAGGCTATGAAGATACAAGATTGAAGACTTCATCCCGTGTCCGGATGGGACTTTCCTTGGCGTGGAACGCAAGCTTGGCGATACAGATATGTAGATCTCCTACCATTGTAACCGACTCTGTGTAACCCTAGCCCTCTCCGATGTCTATATAAACCGGATGGCTTTAGTCCGTAGGACGCACAACAATCATACCATAGGCTAGCTTCTAGGGTTTAGCCTCCTTGATCTCGTGGTAGATATACTCTTGTAACACACATCATCAATATTAATCAAGCAGGACGTAGGGTTTTACCTCCATCAAGAGGGCCCGAACCTGGGTAAAACATCGTGTCCCTTGTCTCCTGTTACCATCCGCCTAGACGCACAGTACGCGACCCCCTACCCGAGATCCGCCGGTTTTGACACCGACACCTGGCGAGGTGTGTTGGTTCACCCGTGATCCAGCTCGGGACTCACGGGGCCCCACCCGAAGGCGGGTTGCGCCCGGCGCTGGGCCTTATCTTGGAGTGTGTTCCTGCAAATTTGGCTAGATGCCGATCCTCTATGTCTTCGGGTCTCGGCTCTCAGGCTGGTCTCAACCGTCATTGGTATGCCGGGTGCGATGCCGTGGGCAGACCAGAGGGTGAGGGCCGGAGAGCCGGTAGGAGCCCTGAGTTGTGATGCTCAGGCACCCCCCTTTAACACGCAAGCTGGGTTAGATGACAAAACTCTACGTCCTCGAGTCCCGGCTCTCGGGCTGGTCTCAGCCGTCGCTGGTGTGCCGGGGCGCGATGCCGTGGGCAGACCAGAGGGTGAGGGCCGGAGAGCCGGTAGGAGCCCTGAGTCGCGATGCTCAGGCACCCCCCTTCAACGCGCAAGCTGGGTTAGATGTCGAAACTCTACGTCCTCGGGTCCCGCCTCTCGGGCTGGTCTCAGCCGTCGCTAGTGTGCCGGGGCGCGATGCCGTGGGCAGACCAGAGGGTGAGGGACGGAGAGCCGGTAGGAGCCCTGAGTCGCGAAGCTCAGGCACCCCCCTTTAATGCGCAAGCTTGCGACATCCAAGAATAAAAAAGGTACCACGAACCGGCACCAAATAACAAGCATCACGGGTCGAAAACACGGCCCTAAGATAAATGCAAGAGGGGTACATGCCACTAGGTCTGACCCGAGCGGCTTGGGGATAATGCAGCCCGAGGGACGCCCCCAGCAGAGTGAGCTAAGAACATGAAATAAAAGACATACATGCCACAGGGACGGACCCACGCGGCCTGGGAATAATGCAGCCCTGGGGGCGCTCCTAGCTGGAAATGAAACTAGAAAGATGTCACCTGATGACGCTGAAGACGAAGGGGTGTTGATGCAGCAAACTCGGTGGGCTGCAGGAGCAGATCCTCACGAGCCCCCAGGCCCTGGGGCCTCGGGAGGCTCCGGTGGCGCTGGTGGATCCTCGTGGACCGTCTCCATCTCCACCAGGGCTGCGGAACGCCTGACCTCTTGAGCCTCCAGGATGGCCCTCATGATGCGCCAGAAAGCAGCAGCCGCGAACGTAACTGTGGGGTGGGCCCTCGCAGCATCCCACTCGCGAAGGTCAGAGGCGCTCTTGAGACGCGGCTTGGTTGAGCCCTGGTATGTGATGCAGACGCGCAGCCCACCATCCTCGCCTGGATGGGGGGCCACAGTGGGTAAGCGGCGGCTGCCTCTCATGACCCTTGACTCCTGTAGCTCCTGAATGGCCTTGCTGACGAACTCCTGAGGGTTAGGCCCTCCTTGCCTTGCTCCTTCTTGATGGAAACGTGCTTCGAAGCACGCCTCCATGTGGTGCCCAAGCGCCTCCCTCGTGACCTTGGCGAGGTCGACGGCCCTCCAGGGGAGAGCCCCCGAGCCCTGCCTGAGGAGGGCGCCGGGCAAGCTTCCCTATGCGATGGCAGGAGGTTCCCCCTGAGCAGGCGCGGGCCCAGAGGGACCTACCTCCTGAGGGGCCGGGCCGGTTGATGTCTTCTTCTTCTTGGGGGCGGCCTCGGGAAGCCTCCTCCTTCCACGATCCGGGTCTTCCAGCGATGCGGCCTGAAAGGCTCTCTCCAGGGAGCAAACTTTGTCTCTCTCTTCGCAGGGCACCGTGATGACTCCGCCACTTCCTGGCATATTGAGGACGTTGTAGCCGTGGTGGGTCACGATCATGAACTTGGCCAGCACTGGGAACCCGAGGATGGCGTGGTACGGCAGGCGAATGTGGGCGACGTCGAAGTCGATGAGCTCGGTGCGGTAGTTGTCGCGTGCCCCGAAGGTGACAGGGAGGCGGACCTGCCCAATCGGGACCGTGGAGCCGTCGGTGACTCCGGTGAAAGGCTTGGTGGGCTGAAGCTGACTGTAGGGTACTTGGAGATTGTTGAATGTTTCCATGGACAGGACGTTGAGCCCTGCCTTGCCATCGATGAGGGTCTTGGTGACTAGCACGTTGCTGATGATTGGGGAACAAAGCATTGGGAGGACTCCGGCAATGGCCGCGCACTTGAGCTGATCCACTGAGCTGAATGTGATGGCGCACGCCGACCACCTGAGAGGGCACGTAGCCTCGAGCTTGGGGAGGACTGCTGTCGGTGTCAAAACCGGCGGATCTCGGGTAGGGGGTCCAGAACTGTGCGTCTAGGCGGATGGTAACAGGAGACGAGGGACACGATGTTTTTACCCAGGTTCAGGCCCTCTTGATGGAGGTAAAACCCTATGTCCTGCTTGATTAATATTGATGATGTGGGTTACAAGAGTAGATCTACCACGAGATCAAGGAGGCTAAACCCTAGAAGCTAGCCTATGGTATGATTGTTGTGCGTCCTATGGACTAAGGCCATCCGGTTTATATAGACACTGGAGAGGGCTAGGGTTACACAGAGTCGGTTACAAAGGTAGGAGATCTACATATCCGTATCGCCAAGCTTGCCTTCCACGCCAAGGAAAGTCCCATCTGGACACGGGACGAAGTCTTCAATCTTGTATCTTCATAGTCTTGGAGTCCGGCCGATGATGATAGTTCGGCTATCCGGACACCACCTAGTCCGGAACTCCCTCAGTAGCCCCTGAACCAGGCTTCAATGACGACGAGTCCGGCGCGCATACTGTCTTCGGCATTGCAAGGCGGTTCCTCCTCCGAATAGTTTATAGAAGAATGTGAACACCAGGATAGTGTCCGGCTCTGCAAAAATAAATTCCACATACCACCGTAGAGAGAATAATATTACACAAGATCAATCTGCTGACGTATTCTATGGCGTGACGTCACACCACTTCCAAGCCTTTACTCGAATTGTTTTTATTGTTCCACCTCAGCACGTTTAGCGAGGCGGTTCCCTTGGCATGTCTTGTCAAAGCAGAGATCGTGTTCCCCTTATTCCGGGATTCCCATCAATACAGACATGGGTAACTCAACCGCGCCATTGATTGCGGCGCTTGGGGGATAAGCGAGTTTTATCAGGCCGGTGGGGACGCATATTTCTATCCGCCCACATAAGGGGATAAAGATCCAACCCTTTTACCTGCGCCTTCTTCCTCCTTGGCTTATCCATCTCTGCGAACCCGAGCTCCAGCGCCCAAGCCCGCACATCTCACCTCAACCTTCTCCAACTATGTCCGGAGCAGGAGGCAAGTGGATGGCCTCCTCCGTCACGGAGGGGCAGATCCAGAAGCTGCGCAACGCCGGATACCAGTCCAGCGACATCGCGCACCGGCTCCCCATCGAGGGAGAGCTCATCCCCACCCCCAAGCCCCATGAGAGGGTAGTATTCCTTCCCCATTTCCGCCGCGGACTGGGCTTCCCGCTCCATCCCTTTGTCCGGGGGCTCATGTTCTACTACGGCCTGGATTTCCACGATCTGGCCCCGAATTTCATCCTCAACATCTCGGCGTTTATCGTTGTGTGTGAGGCCTTCCTCTGCATCCAGCCCCACTTCGGCTTGTGGCTCAAGACCTTCAGTGTCAAGCCGAAGGTTGTGAAGGGCAGCCAAGTGGAGTGCGGAGGCGCCATGGTGGGCAGGATGTCCCACGTTACGTGGCTGGAGGGTACTTTTGTGGAAACCATCAAGGGGTGGCAATCGTGGTGGTTCTACATCACCAAGCCGCGTGATCCCGAATGGGCAGCGGCCCCCGAATTCAGATCCGGCATCCCCACACGGCTCACCTCCTGGAAAGAGAGCGGCCGGATTTGGGGCGATTCGGAGGAGCTGACCGGACTCCAAGCCTGCGTCCAAAAGCTGGTGGACAAGAAGCTCAAGCTTGTCAATGTAGTCCAGATCATGCTCATCCGCCAGATTCTCCCGTGCCAACGACGGGGCTTCAATATGTGGTAGTTCGATCCGGCGCAGCACCAGACTTTGAATGGGCTCTTCGACACTACGTACGAAGAGGTCTGGAAGGTGCTGTTCAAGGGTGCCGAGGCTCCCGCATCCTCTACCGAAGATCGCGGATTCAGCTTGGAGCGTCCAGCTGATGAAGTAAGTTATTCTATCCTTTAAGGGACGCTTGTTTTCCATAGTTTGACTCTGTGCGGGATCTAAACTCCCTTTCCTTTGACAGGACTAGCTGAAGAAGGCCGCACAGGCTATCTGCCCAGCCCCATTGCCAGAGGACCCAGCTGACGCCCGCCTAACGGGGCTGCTGGCTCCGACACCCCATGTGGTGCCGGAGAAGAAGGCCAAGAAGAAGGCCACGGGGACTCGGAAGAGTTCCCGTTTTCAGGTGCTATCGGATGATGAATCCGAGGCCGACTCCTCCCACCAGGGCGAGGAGGAGAAGAAGAAAGCCTCTCCCTCAGCGGGGGGAGGGAAGAAAAGGAAGGCATCCCCAACAAGGGAGGCCGAAGGGTCCAAGAAGGGAAAAACTCTTCCCCCGGACTGTTCCGCCAATGCCAGTGACGACGACGAGGACTGGCCTCCAAGGGCCAAGCCTCTGGCGAGATCGTAAGTATCCGGACTCCCGAATAACTTCAAGGTTTTCATTTTCCGCCACATTATGTCTTTCTAATGCCGCATACAATCCTGCAGTCCGCCTAAGGATGATCTCCCCACTTTGTCGAGCGGGTCCTTAGGGGCGTCGGATATGGATTCTCTTCCGACTGCCTCCACCCCCCGTGATGTGGACGATGCCGAGGTGGGATCCCAGGAAGGGACCCACCAGGAGGAGAGGGCCCCAGAGGTGTCACAGGACAACCTCCCGGACTTTGCACCGGACTCGGCCCCGGAACTCACAGTGGCTCCAGAGTCCGGCGGGCGACCCCGTCGCAAGAAGGGCAAGACCGTGACGCCGGTGCCTCTGTCCAGCCGGAGGTGCCGGATGATTTGCTGGAGGCGCTCAACGGCGCCTCCATCGAAGAGGAACACCGCACTGTTATGAGTGCGGTGATTCAGAAGGTGCAGCTCGCCATGAGCGGGTTGACCGAAGCCTGCAGCAGCCTTCTAAAAGGCTTTGAGGTAAGAATTTCAATATATGTAAAATGGTACCGCATAGATAGTAGCCCCTGATGCTCGGTTCGGTGTTCGGAAAGAAAAGCCGGACTGAGGATCTTTAGAAAGATAAACGCAGGAGTCATGAAAATATGTCAATATGGGATTGCAGGTTGTGCTGCTGACCTCCGCCGCACTGACTGCGGAGGTCAATACGTTGAAGGAAAACCTCGAGCGGTCCGAGAACGAGCTCGGCCATGCCAAGAAGCAGCTCGAGGAAAAAGAAGGTGAGTAATACCTTATGAAAATTGTACCTTACAGAAAAAGGATTTGGTTGCAAGAAAAATGACAAGGATAACTTGGGAATTGCGGGGGCCACTAACGAGGTGGCGACCCTGAAAGAGGCAGTGGCCGCGGCCGAACGCAATGCGGCTGCGGAGCGCACCGAGCGAGAGAAACAGGAGGCGCGGGTGCCGGAGGTTCAGCAAGAGCTCCAGGATCTCGTGAAGAAACATGAGAGCCTGGAGCGTGACTCGAAGACTAGAGAGTCTGAGCTTGCAACGGCTCTTGAGAGTGCCAAAGACGCTAAGGCCGAAGCCCACAAGGCCCACCAGGAGATCGAGGCGGTAAAGAAAATAGCAGCGGGTAAGGCATTTTTCATGCAAAGTAAGCATGTGAGTGTTAATTACCTGCCGCTTACCCGAATTCGGAGCTCTCCAGGAGCGTTCATAGATCTTCCTCGCAGCGTATCCGATGCTGCTGCTTTCTATCAGGCTGAGGAGGGGAGCTCGACGGAGAAGGTCTTCTGGTCTCAGTATGCTGAGGCCGGACATCCGGTGCCCCTTAGCGACCAGCTGAAGCAGCTGGTCGAGCTCCACAAGGCGACCGAACAGGCCATGAAGGGCCTCATAGTTCGGCTCTGGCCTAAGGAGGCTATGCCTGGGAGCTACTTCGGCCTGGTGCGGCGGCTGGTGGATGCGTGCCCGTGGGTTGAAGTTATCAAGCACTCCACCTGTATTGAGGGTTCCCGTCGGGCCCTTGCCCGCGCAAAGGTGCACTGGGGCAAGATGGATGCCCAGAAGCTTGTGATGGACCCCCACCAGAGGGAAAGGAGCATCGCACGCCCGAGATGTATTATAAGAGTGTGTTGAAGGGCGTCCGCACTATTGCGGGTGAGTGCTCCAAAGATGTAATATTTGAGTAGACTCGCATTTTGTTATCGTGTGCGCTGAAAACTTGTTTCATATGCGCTAAGCAACACTTGTTAATTTAAAATATTACCTTCTGTGCGGCTGTTTATCAAATCTAAGAGATGGAAAGTCGTCGGCTTCAGCCCCCATGCCACGAGTGCTGGGGTGTTCGGGATAAACTCGAGTGCTCTTGTTCCCATTTTTGGGTCCATCTAGGGAGGCGCTCGACATAGCGAACAAGGCAACCGGACTTATAATGCTTGAACACTCTCACTTAGCCATAGAATTCTACAATTTTAAATTTCGACGAAGCCCCTAGTCTTCGGAAGGCCGAATTTGGGGCGCTATCCACGCCTAGGCCGGACAGTATCCGGCTCCTCGCTCTAAGCGGCATAAGTCTTTAAGGACTCGCAAAAAACCTCTCGAACAGCGACCGGCTCTCGCCTCATCATGACGGTCAGTTTTAGCTTTCTCCACTGAGGCGTTAACCCAGCTCAACTGGGGTGCAATCGCAGAGGTTCTCCCAGTGCAAACTTAGCCGATATAACGTAACGTAAGGTACCAAAACATTGTAGCTGGGCAAACCCAACTATTGACCCAAGACATGATTCGGAGCCGATGCATATAGTGCTATAAGTTCGGGGTGCCGCACTTGTGAAAGTGTTCGGACTCATCACACCATGATTCGGGGAACGTAAGCCCCTGATGTGTATTAGCCGTACCGAAGTGTATGAATGCAATATGCCGTGAATGAACATATGTATGAAAAGGAAATGCAATTGTAAGCAAAAGGGTGCTGCATTGTTTTATTCAATAAGTGCTGCTACCGATGGAGAACGATACAAATAGTGCGATAAGCAAGGTATGGGACTGTTAAACATGTCCCCCTCCAGGGGTAGGCTACAGATTGGTGTATAAAAATGCTCGTAACGGAGACCACCTGTATATTCGTTATAGCATTTATCCTGCCCTGGCTGTTGCATCGTGAGTTCGGCAGATCTGCTGCCGGATAGGGCCTCTAGCAAACGGAGTCCTGTGTGTAAAAAATAAAAGGAAAAAAGAAAAGAAAAAAGAATGACACACTTGAGAGCCCCTGGTGCGGTTGAGCCGCGGTCTGGGTTTATCGTGGTCGTGCCCCTCTCCCCATGCCCATGGTATCTTCAGAGCGTAATGGTGTACGCGAAGGATCTGCTTTAATGTTTTGCAGGAGCTGGGGTTGGGGCCGCACTGCTACGTGTGCTCGGAACGTGCCAGGTGGTCTTGTTGTAAGTTACTCTGGGCGCGCTTAGCTGTGTCCGGCCGCTTAAAGGCCGGACTCGAGAATTGCCTTAAGAGGCTGCATTGCACTTCTGCCGCGAGAGCCGCTGTATGTTCCTCCGTGCGGAGAGAGCGTTCAGTGTTTCCGTTGACCGTGATGACTCCTCGAGGGCCTGGCATCTTGAGCTTGAGGTATGCATAGTGCGGCACCGCGTTGAACTTTGCAAACGCAGTACGTCCGAGCAAGGCATGATAGCCGCTGCGGAGCGAGACTATGTCGAAGATTAACTCCTCGCTTTGGAAGTTATCCGGGGATCCAAAGACCACTTCCAGTGTAATTGAGCCTGTAAATTGGCTTCTACACCTGGAATGACGCCTTTAAAGGTCGTTTTGGTAGGGTTAATCCTTGAGGGGGTCTATGCCCATTTTGCGCACTGTATCCTGGTAAAGCAGGTTCAGGCTGCTGCCGCCGTCCATCAGGACTCTGGTTAGGTGAAATCCATCGATGATTGGGTCTAAGACCAGTGCGGCTAGTCCGCCGTGGCGGATGCTGGTGGGGTGGTCCCTTCGGTCAAAAGTGATCGGGCAGGAGGACCAGGGATTGAACTTCGGGGCAACTGGATCCATCACGTAGACATCCCTGAGTGCACGCTTCTGCTCCCTTTTGGGTATGTGCGTCGCGTATATCATGTTCACCGTCCGCACCTGTGGGGGGAAACCCTTCGGTCCTCTATTGTTCGGCGGTTGGGTCTCGTCCTCGTCATCACTATGTAGCCCCTTGTCATTGTGTTCGGCAATTAACTTGCCTGCCTGCTTGAATACCCAACAGTCCCTATTGGTGTGGTTAGCTGGCTTTTCGGGGGTGCCGTGTATCTGGCACAAGCGGTCGAGTATTCGGTCCAAATTGGATGGACCCGGAGTAGTTCTTTTGAATGGCTTTTTCCGCTGACCGGGTTTAGAGCCTCTGAATCCGGCATTGACTGTTGTATCCTCAATATGATCGCCGTTAACGCGGCGTTTGTTTTTGTTGCGACGCGGCCTGCCATTTTCGTCCTTGAAGTCCGGACTGCCAGAATTTTTGCTGAGGTTATTGCTACGTGCTAGCCAGCTGTCTTCACCTGCGCAGAAGCGGGTCATGAGTGATGTGAGGGCTGCCATGGATTTTGGCTTTTCCTGTCCTAGGTGCCGGGCAAGCCACTCATCGCGGATGTTATGCTTGAAGGCCGCGAGGGCCTCCGCATCCGGACAGTCGACGATTTGGTTTTTCTTGGTTTAGAACCGTGTCCAGAATTGCCTGGCTGATTCGTCTGGCTGCTGAATTATGTGGCTTAGGTCGTCAGCGTCTGGTGGTCGCACATAAGTGCCCTAGAAGTTATCGAGGAATGTGGCTTCCAGGTCCTCCCAACTCCCAATTGACTTTGCTGGCAAGCTGTTGAGCCAAAGCTGGGCTGGTCCTTTAAGCTTGAGGGGGAGGTATTTGATGGCGTGAAGATCGTCACCGCGGGCCATGTGGATGTGAAGGAGATAGTCTTCAATCCAAACCGCGGGGTCTGTTGTGCCATCGTAGGATTCAATATTGACAGGTTTAAACCCTTCGGGGATTTGATGATCCATTACTTCATCTGTGAAGCATAGTGGGTGTGCGGCGCCTCTGTTTTAGGCGATATCACGACGGAGCTCAAGGGAGCTTGGTCTATTTTGTTCGGCCCGGCCGGACTTACTGTGTCCGGCGCGACGATTGTCGTCACATATCGTGGGACGCCCACCTGATCCATAGATCGATCTTGATTGTCTTGCCTTATCCTCCAATATATCTCGCAAGTCCGGAGTGCTCCCCTGTGGTCGTGTGCTTTTCGAGCGATGCCGGGGTACGGATCTGGTGAAGGGCCTAGAGGCCACTCTGTCACAACCACGGGGTGGTCGGTCAGCCGTATTGTCTCTTGGTGATGCGGGTTCGTAAGCCTCCTCCTCTAATCGAGGGAGCAGCTTGCGTTTAGGGTAGCTTTTGGAGGGGCGTTCGAGCTCATGCCCTTCGGCCGCGAGGACTTCAGTCCATCTGTCGGCTAGCAGATCCTGATCAGCTCTAAGCTGTTGCTGCTTTTTCTTGAGGCTATTCACCATGGCCATAAGCCTGCGTTTAAAACGCTCTTGTTCGACGGGATCCTCTGGCACGACGAATTCGTCATCGTCAAGGCTTGCTTCGTCTCCAGAGGGAGGCATATAATCCTCTACCTCTTCTTCTGCCGCTCTCTCATGAGGGTTGGCGTCTCCGTCCTCCTGCGCCGCATCTTGCTGGAGCGGGTTGTCTTCGGCACTGTCCGGTGTATTATTGTCTCCGGTGCCAGAGTCTTCATTCTTGCTGTGGCGGGAATTAGAGCGGCGCCGCTGACGCCGGCGCTTGGGCTGCTTTTTGGAGGGGTCATCCTCGTCTGTTCCTTCGCCATTCCCATCTTTTGGGATATCCACCATGTATATGTCATACGATGAGGTGGCTGTCCAGTGCCCAGTGGGTGCTGGTTCTTGGTCGTCTCCGGCATCGTCGTCCATACCGTCAATGTCCTCAGAGTCGTAGTCTAGCATGTCGGTTAAATCATCGACAACGGCTACCAAGTGGGTGGTGGGTGGGCTTTGAATTTCTTCGTCGTCCGCATCCCAACCGTCCTCACCATAGTCCGGCCAGGGCTCTCCTGATAACGAGAGATATTTTAGCGAACTCAAGATGTCGCCGAAAGGTGAGTGTTGAAAGACGTCCGCTGCAGTGAACTCCATGATCGGAGCCCAATCGGATTTGATCAGGGCGGGCGCGGGGGATTCGGAGTCCGGCGAGGAGTCCGGCACCTTGGAGTCATGAGCTTTATGAGGGACAAAGTCAGTGTTCGGCTCTATCCCCGTAGAGGTTGCAGCATCCGAGGCGATGTCTAGCCATCCGTCCTCGATCTGCACGGCCGGCTCCAAATTGAGGATCGGAGCGGGCTCGAGTGCGGCCTCCAGGGTATTGTCTGGCGGCAGAGCTAAATCGTGCCCGACGTGACAGTGCGGCACGCTCGGCTGTGGCTCGAATCCGTCGAAGATCAAGTCCCCGCGGATGTCAGCCGTGAAGTTCAAACTTCCAAATCTAACCTGACGGCCAGGTGCGTAACTTTCGATCTGCTCTAGGTGGCCAAGCAAATTGGCCCGCAGTGCAAAGCCGTCGAATACAAGATCTGTCCGGGGAGGAAGGTCTCACCCTGGACTGCATCGTTGATGATGATCAAAGAAGCCATCGAGCCTATCGGTGACGACACAGAGGAACTCTCAATGAAAGCACCAATGTCGGTGTCAAAACCGGCGGATCTCGGGTAGGGGGTCCCGAACTGTGCGTCTAGGCGGATGGTAACAGGAGACGAGGGACACGATGTTTTTACCCAGGTTCGGGCCCTCTTGATGGAGGTAAAACCCTACGTCATGCTTGATTAATATTGATGATGTGGGTTACAAGAGTAGATCTACCACGAGATCAAGGAGGCTAAACCCTAGAAGCTAGCCTATGGTATGATTGTTGTTCGTCCTATGGACTAAGGCCATCCGGTTTATATAGACACCGGAGAGGGCTAGGGTTACACAAAGTCGGTTACAAAGGTAGGAGATCTACATATCCGTATCGCCAAGCTTGCCTTCCACGCCAAGGAAAGTCCCATCCGAACATGGGACGAAGTCTTCAATCTTGTATCTTCATAGTCTTGGAGTCCGGCCGATGATGATAGTTTGGCTATCCGGACACCCCCTAGTCCGGAACTCCCTCAACTGCATTCACTTCGCGGGCGAACTGCTTGAAGATGCATTGGGAGGCTGGGGCTTGAGCTCCGCCTAGGATGCAGGCGATCGCACGTGGTTCTTGGAAGCCCTCAGCCCCTTCGTCCTGATGACAGTCCTCATTTCTCCTTGGCTGCGGCGGTAGCGGAGGGAGGCCTGCGTTACCTTGCGGGTGATCCTCGCGAGGCTGATCCCTCTAGCCTCCCTCGCGAGGCGGGTCCTGCCAGCGATCCTCGTGAGGTTGGTCGTGCCACCCTTGACATGGGCCGCGGTCTTCCTAGCGTCCTGCGTTCCTTCCTCCTCCTCGTCCATAGCCCCGGTCGTTGCGGTCGGGACGCCGGCCAGTCCGTCCTTCGTGCACGGCCCGGAGCTCTTGGCATTCATTGGTGTTATGGGTGTGGAGGTCGTGGTACACGCAGTACCGACTGCCCTTGGAGGATTCGAGCTGATCTCTGCCCCACTTGGTGTCTGGTTCTGCCGCGAGCATGGCAGTCCCCTTGCGCTTCACGTCCTTGGCCTTGGGCTTCTTCTCTTCAGGGTCTGCGGCAGGCAATTCGAGGAGGGAGAGATGCCCTTCCTCAGCCCTGGCGCACTTGGTTGCCAGGTTGAACAGCTCCAAGGAAGTGCACAGATCTTCATGCATTGCAAGCTCCTCCTTCATCTTGACTTCACGCACGCTGTCAGAGAAGGCTGAGATGATAGCCTCCTCGGTCACCTTGGGAATCTTGAGGCGCGCGTTGTTGAAGTGCTGGATGTACTTCTGCAAGGTTTCCCCGGTTGTTGCTTGATGCGGTGCATGTCGCTCACGGCGGGTGGCCGGTCGCGTGTACCCTGGAAGTTGGCGATGAAGCGGGTGCGCATCTCGTCCCAGGAGGGGATCGTGCCTAGGGCCAGGTTCAGAAGCCAGGTGCGGGCCTCGTCCTTGAGAGCCATGGGAAACCAGTTCGCCATGACCTTCTCGTCTCCGTTGGCAGCCTCGATGCCCAGCTCATAGATCTGGAGGAACTCTACAGGGTCTGCCGTGCCGTCATAGCGAGGAGGCAGGTCTGGCTTGAACTTGCCGGGCCACGCGACGGTGTGTAGCTCGATGGTGAAGGCGCGGCAGCCCGCTATGGCCACAGGAGGCCTTGGAGGACGAAGGGCTCGGTCTTGCGGGTCCCCGTGCGCCACAACCGGGTGCAGTGCGGGGTCTTGATGTGCTAGAACAGGAGCGTGGTGGGACGAGCCGGAGCAGGGAGCGCTCGGGCAGCTTCTCGAGGGCGTGGGACCTCTTGGCAGCTCTGCTCCTGCCGCGCTGGTTCCTGACGGGGCGGGTTCCGCCTAGGGGCCGCGCGCCATGGAGCCAGGGCGCCTTCTTGAGGGGGAGGCGGCTGAGGCACCCCAGGAGCTTCATTGCCCGCGCATGGCGGGGCGCGGAGCAGCGAGAAGGATGGCGCGGGGGAGCCCCTAGCGGCGCGGACGAGTTCGGCGACTCGGTCGAGACACTCTTCGTAGACATCGTCGACTGGGCGGTAGCGCAGGAGCTCGTTTTCCGCGTTGAGCGCAACTCGAGCCTCCATGGCCGCGCGGGGCGCGCGGGATGAAGAACCAGCGGGGGTGAGCGAGGGCGTAGCGGTGCGGCCATCTCGCCTCATGGACGGGTGCTGGGACGATGCTTGCTGCTCGTTCCCCGCCGGGCCGATGGCGGCGTTAACGGCAGGCGACGGGGAACGACGAGGGCGCCTGCCGATGGGAGCCATCTGGGCGACGCGGGAAGCGAGGGTGGTTCGGCGCTCGGCGTGAACCCGGCGTGCGTCAGACATGGTCGCGACGGTCGGAGAAGAACAGGGCGACGGAAGACAAAGTCCGGAGCTCCCCTACCTGGCGTGCCAAATGTCTGATTTAAGGTTCCGGCAGACCCTTGAGGTTCGAACACTGGGGTGCACGCGGAGGTTTCGCCTTCTACCTACCTGTTCCTCGCCAAATCGCTAGGATCTAAACTACGATAAGAACAACACAAGAGACACAAGATTTATACTGGTTCAGGCCACCATTGTGGTGTAATATCCTACTCCAGTGTGTGGTGTGGTGGATTGCCTCTTGGGCTGATGATGAACAATACAAGGAAGAACAGCCTCGCGAAGGTCTATTCTTGTGGTCTCTCTCTCTTTGCCGGTCGGATGGATCGATCTCTCTACCCTGCGGGTGGCTAGTCCTGTTTATAGGCGAAGGCCCTGGGCCTCTTCCCAAATATTGAGCGGGAAGGGCGCCAACAATTGGCCAATTTGAAGGGGAACATCTAGTACACTTATCTTGACTAAAGTTGGTCCTCGCCTGTAATAGGCTTTGGTGGTGACGCCGACTTGGGCTCCACGGTGACCTCATCCTGCCGTTAGACTGGTCTTGGTCTTGTTGCACCGAAATGGACACCTTTGCTTGATGGTCCCGCCTGCGCTTGCTCCCCTTGCACCAAAGAGGAAAGAAGGACACTGCGCGGGCAGGCGCCCAGCAGCCGCCCTTAGTCGTCATGGCTTGTGTCATGGGCACCTCGCGAGGTACCCCGCCTTGAACTCTCCGCCTCCTCGTGAGCCAGCCTGACGAGGCCGAGCCTGAGGAAGTTCCTTGTCGTCCGCCCCGCGAGGCTTGGCCCCTCGCGAGGGTCTTGAGCTTGTGCTGATGAAGATGGGCCATGCTGGGCCCCCTTTGAGCCACGCCGCAGGCCGCAGGCAGGCAAGTCTGGGGACCCCCATTCCCAGAACACCGACAATGACTCGCTGAGCACCGGTATACAGTTGCTCAATCAACGTGTAGGCCGCTTTTAGCTTCATCCGCATGTTTGTCCCAAGATGATAATGCGATTGCCTGCAGCAGTTTAAGAAATTCAACTGAAACCAGCGGAGTTGATAGTACTACAGATCAGGTGTTTTAAAGTACTTACCAAACACGGCGGCCGTCATGGAATCCACTTGATGCTTCAGACCTGTCAGTTCTTCTTCCACCGGTTTAAGGGTTGCTTCCGCATCTTCTGCCCGCTTCAATAACGCAGCCCTTTCAGTCTCCTAGTTGGTGCGTTCAATCTTGAAATCCTCTTTAAGTTTCTCCATGGCCGACAAGGCACCCTTGAGCTCTTCTTTGGCTTTAGAGGTCTCTTCTTGCTATAACTTAAGGATTTCTTGAAGATTGGCGGTTTGGGATTCTTTGGTTTTCATGTCAGCCTGCAAAGCCAGATGATGCAACAGTTAAAAATCTCTTAAAGTCCCAAGCACATAACAAGTTATACACTTGGCCCTTGGGGGCTAATGTGGATTGCTTCTTAAAGTGGGTATTTTTCAAGTCCCAGGGCTCAATCCAGGTATTAAGCTTGGCACATGGGGGCTAATGCACAATTGATCAGTCATAAGGCAATTAAACAAGGACAGACAGTCCTGGTTTGTCTTCAAAAAGACAAACCGGCCCTTGGGGGCTACTACGTTGAAGTGATCTTTATATCCAAGTCCCGGTTTATATTCAGGAGATAAACCGGCCCTTGGGGGCTACCATGGAGAAGATATACAGAATAAGTTTCAAAGTGTTCATACCTCATAACGCTCCTTCATCAGTGAGGGAGTTCCGAACTAGGGGGTGTCCGGATAGCCGAACTATCATCATCGGCCGGACTCCAAGACTATGAAGATACAAGATTGAAGACTTCGTCCCGTGTCCGGATGGGACTTTCCTTGGCATGGAAGGCAATCTTGGCGATACGGATATGTAGATCTCCTACCTTTGTAACCGACTTTGTGTAACTCTAGCCCTCTCCGGTGTCTATATAAACCGGATGGCCTTAGTCCATAGGACGAACAACAATCATACCATAGTATAGCTTCTAGGGTTTAGCCTCCTTGATCTCGTGGTATATCTACTCTTGTAACCCACATCATCAATATTAATCAAGCAAGACATAGGGTTTTACCTCCATCAAGAGGGCCCGAACCTGGGTGAAAACATCGTGTCCCTCGTCTCCTGTTACCATCCGCCTAGACTCACAGTTCGGGACCCCCTACCTGAGATCCGCCGGTTTTGACACCGACATTGGGTCTTTCATTGAGAGTTCCTCTGTGTCGTCACCGATAGGCTCGATGGCTTCTTCAATCATCATCAACGACGCATTCTAGGGTGAAACCTTCCTCCCCGGACAAATCTTCGTGTTCGGCGGCTTTGCACTGCGGGCCAATTCGCTTGGCCAACTGGAGCAGATCGAAAGCTACGCCCCTGGCCGTCAGGTCAGGTTTGGAAGTTTGAACTTCATGGCTGGCATCCGCGGGGACTTGATCCTCGGTAGGTTCGAGCCACAGCCGAGCATGCCGCACTGTCGCGGCGAGCATGATTTAGCTCTGCAGCCGGACAGTACCTTTGAGGCCGCACTCGAAACCGCTCCGATCTTCAATTAGGAGCCAGCTCCGCAGATCGAGGATGGATGCCTACACACCGCCTCGGGGGCTACAACCTCTACGGCGATAGAGCCGAACACTGACTTTGTCCCTAATAAAGCTCATGGCTCCGAGGTGCCGGACTCCTCGCCGGACTCTGAACCTCCCACGCCCGCCCTGATCAAATCCGATTGGGCGCCGATCACGGAGTTCACCGCAGCGGACGTCTTTCAGCACTCACCTTTCGGCGACATTTTGAGTTCGCTAAAATATCTCTCGTTATCAGGAGAGCCCTGGCCGGGCTGCGGTCAGGACGGCTGGGATGCGGACGACAGAGAAATTCAAAGCCCACCCACCACCCACTTGGTAGCCGCTGTCGACGATTTAACTGACATGCTAGACTACGACTCCGAGGACATCGACGGTATGGACGACGATGCCGGAGACGACCAAGAACCAGCGCCTAACGGGCGCAGGAAAGCCACCCCAGCCCACAACATATACATGGTGGACACACCAAAAGGAAGCCACAATGAGGAAAAACGGGACGTGGCGAAGTACAACTCCCCCAACAAACAAACAAAGCGACGACGCAAGCGCCGCCCGAAGACCGGCATCGACAAAAACGGCACCCATATGGACCTGACCCTAGAGCAGGGCGAAGTAGTGGACGACGCACACGTCAACAAGCAGCCAGCCGGACATGAACTGGACAAGCAACCCATCCTCGGCGAAGATGATCTCACATCACGAGAGCATATGAATCTTCATAAAAGGCTCGTCGCCACTGCAAGAAGTTTGAAGAAGCAAAAGCAGAAGCTCAAAACAGCGGAAGACGCACTCAGAATGAGATGGAGCAAAGTACTCAACACCGCAGATAAATATGGCACTAGTCACCAGACAAGGAGCTACCCGAAGCGCAAGCTGTTTCCCGAATTTGAGGAGGAGGCCTTCGAGCCCCCGCAGTCAAAAAAGAAAGAGGCCGCCTGGCCGGATAGACGAGAAGATGACAGGCCAAGAGCAACACGGGGCACCACAGACAAGCCGGCACATGATCAGCATAAAGATCCTCAGAAAAAGGATAACCCGGCCAGGTCTATCTATGGGCCAAAAAAGAAGACTCTAGGAAGTAACACAACCAGCCGAGCATTTGAAGACAACGGCACACCCAAATACAGGGGCGCCGCACACCCACTATGTTTTACCGACGAGGTACTGGATCATGGATTTCCAGCGGGATTTAAACCCATAAACATAGAGGCATACGACGGAACAATAGACCCCGGAGTCTGGATTGAGGATTATATCCTACACAGACACATGGCAAGAGGAGACGATCTCCATGCCATAAAATACCTACCCCTCAAGCTCAAAGGGCCGGCTCGGCATTGGCTTAAAAGCCTCCCAGAAAATACGATTGGAAGTTGGGAAGAGCTTGAGGATGTGTTTCGAGCAAATTTTCAGGGGACTTATGTCCGGCCTCCGGATGCAGATGATTTAAGTCACATAACTCAACAGCCCGGAGAATCAGCACGCAAATTCTGGAACAGGTTCCACACTAAAAAGAACCAAATAGTCGACAGTCCGGACGCTGAAGCCTTAGCAGCCTTTAAACACAACGTCCGAGACGAATGGCTCGCCAAACACCTCAGCCAGGAAAAACCAAGAACAATGGCCGCACTAACAAGTCTCAAGACCCGCTTTTGCGCGAGGGAAGATAGATGCAGCACCAGCGACCCGAGTACATCCGAAATCAGGGATGGAAATGGGAAATCACGACGCAAAAAAGATCAGCGCCGGAATAAGGAAAATGGCCCAAATGGTACGACGGTCAACGCCGGATTCAAAAGCTCTCGGCCGAACAACAAAACACTGCCCCTAAAGGATAACAGTGATGAGCTATCCAACCTAAACAAGATTCTGGATAGACTGTCTCAGATACACGGTACCTCCGAGAAGCCTGCAAACCATACCCACAGAGATTGTTGGGTCTTCAAGCAGTCCGGCCGACTTAACGCCGAACACAAAGGGCTCGACACACCAAGTGAAAGTGATGAAACCCAAAAGCAGCGCTCCGGAAACCAAAAGACTTTCCCATTAGAAGTCAAAACAGTGAACTCACTTCACGTGATAACACGCAGCGCGGCCCCTGCTATACTAGGACACCATCCGCAGACTGGGGATAGAACCCACCAAAATTCGCTATAGCAGCACTTCCTTCAAAGGAGTGACGCCAGACCTTCTTAGCCAATTTTACAGGTTCTATACCACTAGAGGTCGTGTTCGGTTCATCCGACAACCTCCGTCGCGAAAAGCTCACTCTCCATCGCCCCATTTAGCAGTAGCCCTTAAGCACTACTGGGGTGTGCAGCTTTCGCCCGATTTAATGCAATACCACATTACGCGTCTCTTACACTTGAAAATGCCCGGTCCACGTGGCATATTCTTAAAACTCCAGGTGTCTCTCGACCACGGAGAATGTGCGGCTACCTCGACAGCCACACATTATTCCGACCTTGCAGGTCAAAGCCCCTAAAAACAGGTCATTTAGACCTCGGACATGGTTAGACGAGTCCGGCGTAACTTAACAAGGGGCTTCCCAGCCGCATACCCCTCTTCTTCCTTTTTTTAGGAGGCCGCGCGCATAAATGATGAAAGCAAATAAAGCTCAACTTTCTTCATCTTCCAAATTATACTTTATTTTGATACACTTTTTGCACGATATTTCTTAGAAATAAGTCCTTCTCTTTTACAGATGAAGCACGTGCTACACCCGTCCAGGATACAGCACAACGGAGACACAGGCGCAGACGTGCAGTAGGGACCCGTTGCAAGGATTCTTTTCAGATTAAGACCTTGCGTAAACCTTTCTCACTGTCTCTTGTTGATACACATCCCCCGGTTTCCTACCAGAGCCGAGGAGGAGGCTGGCGTTTTGGCATCGGCCGCGTCAGAAGTTCCCGCCTGTACCTGGACACTAGGGGCTTAGGGCTTTATTCTGCCCGATATCATAAAGACCGAACACCTCAAGGAGTGTTCAGCGTCTCGAGTTAGGCCTTATATGCATCAGCTCCGAATCATGTCTTTGGTCAAATGTTGGGTTTGCATGGCTCCTGTGTTTTGCTGCCTTACATTCTGAATCATCGGCTAACGCGGCACCAGGAGAACTACTGTGATTGTGCCCCGGTTCGGCCGGGAGAGCACCTCAGTAGAGAAAGCCGAAAACTAACTGTCATGATATAGCGAGAGACTGGTCAACCACTTGATCGACCATTGGAATGTTTAGAATTCCTCCGCTTTGACGAAGGACCGCTTCCCGGTCAGGCACATACGCGCCCCGAGTTCGGAGAAGCGCGGTGCCATCAGGGGCTATATAGTAGCCCCACATTCGAGCTCCTATGCCTAAGTGAAAGTGATAAAGCATTATAGTCCGGTTGCCTAGTTTGCTATGCTATCACCTCCTTAAAAGGACCAAGACGTTGGATTAAGTGTGAAAAAGCGTTTTTCTTTTTGCAAACACCCCCGCACCATGTGCGTGGGGGCTGAAGCCAAAGATTGCCATCTTTCAGATTATACATACATATACGGCCACACAGGAGATAGTTCAATATTTGAACACACAAGTATAGAAAGTCATTGCATTATAAACATGATCTTAGAAATCATACATGTCATTCAAACATAACATCTTTCGAGCACTGCGACTCTATTATACGAGCGCCCTGCAGGACTTCCTCAAAGTAATGCTCGGTGGGGAATCGGCTTTTGTCCGAACCCCGGGATGCAACAGCGGTGGCATCCATCTCCACCCAGTATGTTTTACCACGGGCGAGAGCCATCCGCGCACCTTCTACGCATGCCGACCGCTTCATCGCCTTAATATGTGGCACTGCCCCAAGGAATTGCTGCAACAAGCCAAAATAACTCTTCGGCTTGGGCCTTTTCGGCCACAAATGAGTTACCACATCCGTCATGGCCAGTCCGGACAATCTATGCAGCTCAGCCCACTCAACCAGCCGATCACTCAACAGAAGTGGACGCTCCGGACTATGGAATTGAGACCAGAAAAGCTCTTCCATTTCATGATCCTCCTAGCTGCGATAGTGCACGACTGCGTCAGCCGCACTCGCCGCCAAGTCCAGATAAGGATCCTATGCACCGTACAATCGACCCAACTGATCATACTTCGGATCCGTAAACTTCCTACACAGCATAAAGGCCTTTCCAGCCACAATCTCTCCGACCTGACGTAGTTCCTCCTTCATAGCCCGCATTGCACTACGGGCATCCTTGGCTTCGGCGTCGGCCTTCTTTAGGTCTTCTTGCTCTGCTCGGCATTCTCCTTCAAGAACCTCCAGGCGGTCGGTAGCAACTCGTAATTTCATGGCCATTCCGGCCATTTCCTCCCTGCTTCGGCAGTGAGCAGCCTTCTCGGCTTCTAGCCCTTCCGCTGCCTTCAAGGCAGCCGCCTCGCTTTTTCTGGCTTGCTCCTTGGCCCGAGCAAGTTCTGCTCGAAGGTCTTCCACAGCAGCAGCACCATCTGCATCTAGCATACAATTTGTAAGGAATGGGCGTCAGCTCCCTTACTAAGCAACCGCGGGGCAACCACATACCTTGTGACTCATCAAGTCGTCTATTGACCAGCGAGATGTACGCATCCGCAGTGTCGAGTTGCTTCTTCAGCTCGGCAAATTCATCAGTCCGGCCGGCCACCGAACGTTTCGCCATCTGCATGGGAAAGGCGACAGTTAATAAATGAGATTATGATCCTAGGCACGCTGTTGTTTTCGACAGCATACCAAGTGTCAGGGGCTACTATCTATACAGGGCGCACTTCATGTGCAAAACTGTCAACAGGTATGTCATTTTTTGCGTACCTCAAATCCCGTCAGTAAACTTCCGACGGCCTCATACAAGCCGGTTTCGGCGGCCGAGATCCTCTCGATCACACCACCCATTAATCTGTGGTGATCTTCTGAGATGGACGCCCTCTTAAGCAAATCCTGCAGCTGCACCGGCCGTACTCCAATGGGCGCCGAACTCTCCGGCCCCGCCGGACTCGGGGAGACCCTCCGCGACGACACCTCAGGGTCGTCCGCCCCGCACGATGGGGCAGCAGATGGAGGCGTTTCGCTTTCCATCATCTCCGGACGAAGGTCTCCCGAAGATGAGCTGTGCTGAGATGGGCTGAGATCCGAACTGCAAGGTAAAAACTTCGGTTACCTTTAGACATTAAGCAGGGGTGTCTGATAATTATAAAATCCCCCTTTTTTTCACTTACGGCTCGTTAGAGGGCTGATTCCTCTGAGGAGACAGTACGGCCGGGGTGCTTTCTGGCGCAGGACCTTCCGGTACAGATTTCTTTCCCCACTTTGAGTACTTGGCCTCCAGGTCTTTGGAAGCGTTCCTCTTCTCCCCCTGGAGGGAGGGACTCTTGATTCCTCCCTTACTAAAAACCTCCTTGGTAGAGGTGACAGTTTCCCCGTGCCCCCCTTCGCCCTCATTCGAAGGTGCGACCTCCAACATTTTGATTAACACGGGATCCTACGTGGTCTCAGGGAGGGGGGCCGGACACCGTATCAGTTTTGCTTGTGCTATCCACTCCTGTCCAGGGATAGCTGGTTAAAAGGCAAGCTCACGATAAATAAATGGACGGTGTGTCCGGACACAGGGCTACTTACTTGAGTATCCGGGCGATTGCAGCTTAGGCCAGCGTCCTCGGTCAATTCCGGATGCGTCTCTTGCGATCCAAAGAACAGTTTATACATCTCCATGGGAGTCAAACCCATGAAGTGTGGAAGAGCTCGTGGCCCCTCCGGATGAAATTTCCACAGGCGGAGGGGGCGACGTTTGCAGGGCAGTAGGCGCCGGATCAACATTACCTGCACTACTGCGACTAGATTGATCTCCCTTTCTTGGAGGCCTCGAATCCGGTCCTGCAACAGGGGGACGTCTTTGGGCGGCCCCCAGTCACGCCCCTTGTTGACCCATGACGTCAGCTGTTGTGGAGGGCCCAAGCGAAAGACGGGCGGCGGCTTCTGCCTGCTGCCCTGGGGAGCGGTGATATAAAACCACTCCTGTTACCACAAGCCGAGCTCCTCCTGGAAAGAGCCCTTGGGCCATGGAGCTTCGGCCCTCTTGCTTATAACCGCCCCGCCGCACTCTGCCTGATGCCCCTCAACCATCTTCGGCTCCACGTTGAAGGTTTTGAGCCACAAGCCGAAGTGAGGGGTAGTGCGGAGGAAGGCTTCGCAGACGACAATGAATGATGAGATGTGGAGGATGGACTCCGGAGCCAGGTCGTGGAATTCCAGCCCATAGTAAAACATGAGCCCCCTCATGAAGGGATCCGTCGGGAAGCCTAAACCCCGACTGAAGTGAGACACGAACACGACGCTCTCGCCAGGCTCGGGAGTTGGGATAACTTGCCCTCGGGCAGGCAGCCTATGCGAGATTTCATAGGTTAACTACCTGGCATCTCTCAGCTTTAGCACGTCCTCCTCCATGACGGAGGAGGGCATCCACCGGCCTCGTAGGTCAGGACCGCACATTGTCGAAGATCGAAGGTACCTGAATTTGGAGCCCAGGGTGTTGGAACTCGGGGAGAGGGGCGGATTCGATAGAGGATTGAATAAAAAGAACGGGCCTTGGTCTCATTATAAACAGGAAGAATACCAAGAGCCGTCCCCGTGACCGTTTGGAACCCGCCTTCGATGGAGGGGGCATGGCAACGGGCGCAGTTGGGTTACCCATGTTTGTATTGATGGGAATCTCGGAATAAGGGGAACATGATCTCTGCTTCGACAAGACGTGCCAAGGAAACCGCCTCGCTAAACGCGCTGAGGTGGAACAATAAAAACAATTCGAGTAAAGGCTTGGAAGTGGTGTGACATCACGCCACAGAATACGTCAGCAGATTGATCTTGTGTAATATTATTCTCTCTACGGTGGTATGTGGAATTTATTTTTGCAGAGCCGGACACTATCATGGTGTTCACAATCTTCTATAAATTATTCGGAGGAGGAACCCGCCTTGCAATGCCGAAGACAATATGCGCGCCGGACTCGTTGTCATTGAAGCCTGGTTCAGGGGCTACTGAGGGAGTTCCAGACTAGGGGGTGTCCGGATAGCCGAATTATCATCATCGGCCGGACTCCAAGACTATGAAGATACAAGATTGAAGACTTCGTCCCGTGTCCGGATGGGACTTTCCTTGGCGTGGAAGGCAAGCTTGGCGATACGGATATGTAGATCTCCTACCTTTGTAACCGACTCTGTGTAACCCTAGCCCTCTCCGGTGTCTATATAAACCGGATGGCCTTAGTCCATAGGACGAACAACAATCATACCATAGGCTAGCTTCTAGGGTTTAGCCTCCTTGATCTCGTGGTAGATCTACTCTTGTAACCCACATCATCAATATTAATCAAGCAGGACATAGGGTTTTACCTCCATCAAGAGGGCCCGAACCTGGGTAAAAACATCGTGTCCCTCATCTCCTGTTACCATCCGCCTAGATGCACAGTTCGGGACCCCCTACCCGAGATCCGCCGGTTTTGACACCGACAATCAGGTTCACCAAACCGGCTTCAAGGTCAGGGCTGGTGTACAGGCGGTTTAAATAACCGGAATGAAGTTCCTCAGCGCTAAGGTTGACAAAGTTGGATAAATCCGTCTTCCCTTTCCCCTTGCCCATAGCCGTGAATTCCTCCTTGGCGGTATGTTTGGCCACGATAACCGGATTACCAGGACTGGTGTGAGCCGTGCCAGTAATTACAACATCATCATCATCATTTCTTGGTGGACTTGGCGGATTGCTGGTACCCTTAGCTGGACTTGGAAGATTAGCAGCCGGGCTCAGCAGATCGGCACCCGGGATTGGAGGGGTAGCATGAGGGATCAACGGATCAATATGAGTCGCCGGGTCTGCCTCCGGTGGATTAGCTTCAGTGTTCTCGCCTTGTGGGATGGAATCATCCATAACATCGGTATTTCTACCGGTATCCTCAGCAGCCCTCTCCGGTTCAACTTCACCAATGGGGGTATTGGTTTTAGCCTTCTTGCTCAGGCGGGCTTTGGCACTGTGACATCACATCAAAGATTAGCACGGTAAACCGAACTATGAAGAAAAAAAACATGAAGAACAATATACTTACCCAGGGACGGTTTTAAGGGGAGGCAGCTGAGTGGTTGATGAACCGCCATATGAATTGGAAGACGCCTGGTAGTTTGGATCAGACAGATTAAGTGGGTATCTGAAGAAACCCTTCAAAGGATAAAGTTTTTCGGGAGAACAAGTAACCTCTGGACGGCGTTTCCGGTTTGGCGTATCCGGTAAACTGGAAGAAGTGATCTGCCAGCCACTATGCCGGGTTGTGCGACATTCTTCAGCTTGTTGTGTCTTCAAAGAAAATTTTGGATCCAGATAAGCAAGAGGGTGAGAGTATTTTACTTTCCGAATTGCACGGCGAAATCTTTGAACTGGCACAAGATCTGAATCGGAGGAAAGCGAGATTACCTCAACATGATATGCATGACTGGCTGCCGCATCATCCTAGGAATAGTTATTGTCAATAAGGTGTATGAAAAAGGAACCAAGTGAATCAAGTTCTACCTCTGGATCTGATTCGTCAACATCTTCTGGCGGATCAGAAGACTCGGTGGTTTTCTTCTTGCCTGCTTTCTTGGTGACCTTGCTCTTTGCACGAGGAGCCCTAGCCGGTTTAGTCCGTTTCCAGAAAGATATGTTGGCCTGCAAAATTATAACAAAGCAGCATTAGCACATTGTTAAAGCACAGGCGAATCAATGAGCATTAAGTTAAATTTTACCGTTGGCGGTTTATTGGTGGCGCAAAAAGGTGGCAACCCGATTTGGCTGCAGGCGGCGATCGGTTCGTCAAGCATCTTCTTCACAGATTCAGTAACTTCAAGGTTTATCATTACTATTTCATGATATCATTGAGGATCTTTAACGTCTCCGGTGTATTCATGCATCAAACCGGTGCGGCGGCTTAAAGGCAGAATGCCCCAAGAAACCCAGCAGCGGATGAGATCAATTCCAGTCACATTGTTGGCCATGAGAGCCCGGAGCTTGGCAAGTTGAGGTGCATAAACTTTTGGTTCTTGGGCAGTTAAGCGTGGAGGTAACGGGTGAAGGTTGCTAAGCCGGTGAGGGCGGTAGCCCGACAAGGGATTTTCTCCATCAGGGGTAGTATTCCAGCAATAAAACCAAGTTTGGTTCCAATCTTTAGGATGGTTGTGGTGTTTTGCATGAGGAAAATCAGCTTCTTTTCTATTTTGGATTGATACCCCACCAAGGTCCATGTTGGGGCCATCAGAGATCTCCGTGCGGTGGTTTAAATGGAAAAAAATCCCGGAACAGCTCCACAGATGGTTCTTCTTGAAGGTAAACTTCACAGAATACTTGAAAGTTGCATATATTGGACATAGAATTCGGTCCAATATCTTGTGGATGGAGTTGAAAGCTCACAAGCACATCCCGGAAGAATTTTGATCCGGGCGGGCTGAATCCCCGTTCTAAGTGTTGCATAAAAACAATAACCTCTCCATCTTGAGGTTCAAGAGGGCACTCAGAGCCTGAAACTCGCCAATGCAGGATCCTTTTTGAGGCTAAAGCGCCAGTGGTGACATATCCGTTGATTTGTGTCTCCGTGATCCCGGACGGAACCCAATTGCAAGCAGAGAATTGTTTGGTCATCTTGAAAAGGCAAACTGTGAAAGAAAAAATGAAAGCTGGTTTACGATTGACGGTTTAAGAATACTACTCGGTGTTAAACCGGAAAATTGCTATTCAAGTCAAGTTGGCGGTTTAAGTGAGGGCTAATGGTGTATGGCGGATTGACTATCAAAGATTAAACTGCCTTTAGGCAGAAGGGCCAGAGCTGAAAATCTACGAAGTATTACAGAAACAGGTTTCACAATATGGCAGTATAATTTTGGATCTACCGTGGATAACTAAAGAAAATTTTCCTAAGCCCTACAATGGCGCTAAGAGGAACAAAGACGATCCAGACGCAGTCCGTTCGGGAGCAGCAAGAAGCCATAATATGATGGACTATCAAAATGGATCTAACCGCAGATCAAAGCTATCAGGCACATCTATAAGCTCAGTAAAAAGACTAAAAGAAGGGCATAGAAGAACTAATGAACGACGGAGAACATGGATGAACTCGAAACCCTAATGGAGATCTAGGGTTACAAGAAAGGGAACTTACCAGGGCTACTCAGCGGCGGAGGAGCGCGGTAGAATTTCTGGTACGAACAGGGTGATGCAGCAGCCTCGGTCGGTGCAGATTCGAAGGTCGACGGCGACGGTAGCGCTGGGGTCCTTCGGGTCGCAAGGAGTAAGATGAGAAGAAAGGGGCAGAAAAATGGAACGGCCTGTCGGGCTTATTTATAACAAGACAGAAGATAAACGACATGCGCGGGGATCGAGGAGTCCAAAGCGGCAAGGGGCGCAGCTGTCACCTCGATTTCCGGGATGCCATTAAATGAAGGGAATCTTTTTTCTCGTTTTTTATAGAGATGACGTCATGACGATCTGTTGCTGTGTCCAGAGGATGACGTCATGGCGGTTTAACAGAGTTTATAAAAGAAGATATCGTGGCGGTTTATGATAAATGAAGATGTTCACAGGATTTTCCTAAGTATCGAAGATTGACATGAACAGATATAACTACTGAGTGTAAACCGCCCAGGAGGTGCCGGTTCACCCTCAACTATATTGAAGCCCATGAAGACTCAGAAGATGGCGCTTTACTATGAAGCTTAGAGGGCCGGAGCCCAAAGGCGGATTATGGCCCATAGTGGTAAACCGCCATAGTCATGTAACTTGTATTGTAAGATAAGGAAAGGAGAGACCGAGCCGGACACTTGTATGAGTCGGTCTCAGGACTCTGTAAACCGGCCGGGCATCAACCCGTGTATATAAGGGGACGACCCGGCGGCGGTTCAGGGACAAGAAACAAGAACTCGATAGCCAGGCATAGCTTGTTTAGCTCCCTGGTTAGCGAGACCCCAATAGTCCCATCACAACTAGACGTAGGCCTTTACCTTCATTGAAGGGGCTGAACTAGTATAAAAACCCTCGTGTCCTTTGTACGGTTTAACCCCTTTAAGCTAACACGTCGTGATGGCTCCATGACTAAGTCCTTCTATGAGGACATCTGACGTGATATTTCCACGACATCTACTGAGGTGCTCGTCCGGAAGAACCAGGGCACAATCGCAGTAGTTCTCCCTGCGCTACCTTAGCCGAATTAACGGAATGTAAGGCACCAAAACAAGGGAGTCGGGCTATCCCAACTGTAGACCCAAGACATGATTTGGAGCTGATCCATATAATGCTATAAGTTTGGGGTGCCGCACTGTTGAAAGTGTTTGGACTTGTGGTGCCGTATTATGGGGTTCCATAAGAAGCCCCTGGCAAACTCGACGTACCGAAGTGTACAGATGCAATATTAAAAGACATTTGTAAGAAAAAATGCTCAAATAAGAATAATAAGCTGACGCTATATATGATCTCCCATTGATGAATAATACGTTTAGGTGTATGTTTACAATGAATGCATGAAGCGGAGATAAATAGGATTATTTGACATATCCTATCTAGAGGTAGACTACATACAGATAGATAAAGCAGGTATAACGATCGTAAATAAATTCCACCTGGGTGTTTCCTTCTGTGCGCGAAGCCTGTTGCCTCCTTGGTTTCCTCTCCTATGTAAGTCCGCCAATCCGGCTCTTCTGGAGAAGCTGCACTAAAGTACTATCCTTAAAGGTAAAAGGAAAGGTTTCAAAGCAATACCATACTGTTGACTAAGCCACTGCTACGCCTCCGCCTGTGCACATGGTATTTTGAGTGCGTAATTGTGTACGCGAGGCACGAATGCTTCTTTGATGGGATTTGAGCGGAGGCCGGACTGCTAGTCATGCTTTTGGCGTGCCTGCTGATCCTGTTGCGGGGTGTTCTGCCCTCGCTTGACGGAGCTTGAGGTTGTCGTCGCTAGATTGGTGGTTTGCCGGAGGAGGCCGCATATTACTTCGGCCGCAAGGGCTGCAGTGTGCTCTTCTGTACGGACCATATTTTCGTTGACTGTTATGACCCCGCGCGGGCCTGGCATCTTGAGCTTGAGGTATGCATAGTGTGGTACTGCATTGAATCTAGCGAATGCGGTTCATCTGAGCAGTGCGTGGTAATTACTGCGGAAAGGGACGATATCGAAGATTAGCTCTTCGCTTCGGAAGTTATCCGGAGATCTGAAGACCACTTCCAATGTTATAGAGCCCGTACAGCGGGCCTCTACTCCAGGAATGACACCTTTAAAGGTGGTTTTGGTGGGCTTAATCCTTGAAGGATCGATGCCCATTTTGTGCATTGTGTCCTGATAAAGCAGGTTCAGGCTGCTGCCTCCATCCATAAGGACTCTTGTGAGGTGAAATCCGTCTATCATTGGGTCTAGGACCAATGCGGCTGAGCCGCCGTGACGGATGCTAGTAGGATGATCCCTACGATCAAAGGTGATCAGACAAGCTGACCATGGGTTGAATTTGGGGACGACTGGCTCCATCGCGCTTCTATTCCCACTTTGGGATGTGGGTGTGTCGGGGGTTGGATACGACATATGCCAAAGGATGGCTTATCATGGTGGGAGAGAGTAGAACGTCGCCGGTGCCTGGAAGTGGGATGAGGCGAAGACATGCACGTCGGTGAATCTTACCCAGCTTCAGGGCTCTCCTAGGAGATAACCCCCCTACTGCTACTCTGCGGGGTCTCCGCATGATCACTCAAGCAAGGTGACTACAATGGTGCTCCTAGAGCTGTTTTGGGAGGCAGGAGAGAGCTAGGCTAGTTCTCTCCTCTCGTGTTATCTGGTCTATCTCTATTCAGGTCCGAACCCTTTGCATGGGTGCCCCGAGGGGTTTATATAGGCCTACCCCCCGAGGGTACAATAGTAATACGGCTGGGCACGGGTCCCAGCTGTCTGTTTCTCTGGCCACCGTCCTTCCCGCCGGCTTCTGGGGCCCACCGACTGGCGGGTCCCGCGGACAGGCTTGATACTGTAGCGACGCTCCTGGTGACGCGGGCTTGGTCATCGGGTCGTGGCAACAGTGCCGCCGTCTATCAGGTGATCACTGTCGCCATTCCCCATCTTATCAGGTTAATGGCACGTGGGGCCCCGGGGGGAGTCGGCCGACTCCAGGGAGGCCGACTCCCACATGTCCGTCTTCGGGCGCCCAGGCCGCCTTTGGCCAACCCACTGACAGGCGGCCTCGCCGCCTTCCGGTCGTACATGCCGGCGTCGTGGGCACAGTGTACTGCGCACTGTGGCTAAGGTCAGGGCAGGCATGGCAACAGTGTCGCGCCTCGCCGGAGATCTTCCAGCGATATGGCTCACTGTAGCCATGCCGGCCCTTCGTGGGAAGGGGGGGAACGGCCACGCCGTGACCGTACCTCCTAGGAGAGCCCTGAAGCTGGGTATGAGGGAGGAGTCACGGGCCGACTCTCTAAAGTCGGCCTCCTTGAAGGTCGCCGGCTTGGAGTCGGCCTCCCTGGAGGTCGCCAGCTTGGAGTCGGCTTATCTCGGAGTCGCCGTCTGGGACTCGGCTTTGAGGGGCGCGGCCTGCCCTGATGTCTTGAAAGGTCTTGGGCCTTAGGTTGGCCTACCCGTGGCCCATTACTCCGACAGTAGTCCTCGAAGCTGGTGAAGCCCGGCCATCGCTGCATTGTGGGGCTTCGTCAGCTTCAATCTTTATAAGTGCAGACTTCTGGGACTCGGCTGCCGTCTTCTCTTGGGCCGTCTTGTCGAAAGACGGAGTTTTGGCGAAGAGCCTTAGTTCGAAAGTCACGGCGGGAAACTAGGCAGCGTGCCTGATACGCCTCCCTGCTGCCGTCAAGGCGGTCCTATCGCGTGGCGCCACGTGGGGAGAACAGTCTGCCTGCCCATGCGCGCGACGGGACGGGTCGTCAAGCGGGGCCCGCCACTACCGCGCCTCGGCATACGGACGGATCCATTGCGGCCGTGGACGGTTTGTTTTCCCACATCATTACTGCACGCAGTAACTTCGTGGGATAAATCGTGGGGTGGTGCGGGACATCATGCGCAGTTAATCCCACGCCCGCCCCCTCGGCTTCTCAGCCCATTGGGCTATAAGTAGGCGGGGGGAAGCGGAGGGGCACAGCTCGCGCGCCCTTCTTCCCCGCTCCCCCGCCCCATCTTGCTCTCTCTCCTTCCTTCCTCCACCGTTGAGCCAGAGCACACCATACTGCGGCCATGAGCTCTTCCTCCGCCGCGGCCCCTGCCGTGCGCTCCGGCGTGTGGGACGGCTCGGAGGTAGAGGAGGAACACATCGAGTTCCTCCGTCAGACACGTCGTCTTCCCAGCGCGGTCCTCGTGCGCGCCCGCGCCGCGTCGAAGGGGGAAATCCGGCCGGCGCCAGAAGAGGGCGAGCGGGTCGTCTTCCGCTCGCACCTCATGCGCGGCCTGGGGCTGCCGGCGAGCGGCTTCTTCTGCTCGTTCCTGGAGTTCCACAGTCTTCAGCCGCACCACCTCACACCGAACACGGTGGTGCTGCTCTCCGCCTTCGCCACTCTGTGCGAAGGTTTCCTCGGCCTTCTCCCCACCATCGAGCTGTGGGGGGAATTCTTCTCTTCTAAGCTCGGCACGCACATCGCCGGCGTGCCCTCAGTGCGGCGCCTTCATCACGATGCGACGCTCGACAACCGACAATCCCTTTCCTCCCATCGCGCTGATCCAGTCGGTGAAGATGTGGCAGCACACGTACTTCTACGTGAAGAACCTCGCCTCCGACCGCGACTGGGTCAACCTGCCGCCCTACAACGCCACTCCCCTGACCGGGAGGCTCCCCAGCTGGTCCCACAGAGTCAAGTCGCTGTCCCTTGCCGGAGCCGCCGCCGTAGCACGACTCCGAGTCTTGATACAGTCGGAGGGACTCGTCGGGGCCGACCTGCAGGCCGCCTTCATGGCGCGCCGAGTTCTCCCGTTCCAGGGCCGGCCACACCTGATCTGTCAGATGAGCGGCCCCCGAGACCCAAGTCGGATGAGCACCGAGGATATGCCCCGCAAGGACGTGGTCAACATGGTGAACTACATCGCGCACTACGAGTACGAGGAGGACTGGCAGTTCGGCAAGGAGCTGTACTCGCGCTATAACCCTCCGCCAATGGTAAGTCGCGTCCTCCTATTGCTTTGTCTTTTTTCCTCAGCCGACTCCGGCTTCTAACTCTTGTCGGCTTCTTCTGAACTAGAATCCTCTTATGCAGCCTGTCGCCGGTGCTACGAGACAGCCCCACGAGTATGTCCCCGACCGTGTGGAGAGCGATGTCGACGACCCCGACTTGGGGGCGGCGGCAATGGAAGCCGACGCCGAAGGCGGGGGAGGAGTAGCGGAAGGCGACTTCAGGCCTTCGGCCACTTTCGACGACTGGCCCGACGACAACGCCGAAGGGGAAGTCGCCCCGCGCCCCCAGCCGAAGGTCGGCTCCTCCGTCGGCCAGGGCGGCGCGAAGAGGCGTCACGCCGGGCCGAGTGCGCCCGGTGGCAAATTGAAGAAGCTTAAGGGGGCGGCCGCCGCAACCAGACGGGAGGAGGCGGCCGCGAAGGCCAACCGCTTCCGAAGGGAAGTGAGAAGGCCGTCGCTAGTATCCGCATAAGTCTTCACGCTCTTTTATTTTGTTTGTTGAGTCTTGTCCGAGTCTTCATTTATGTACTCCCTCTGATCTTCTCCAGGGCCCCTCTCTCCCTTGAGAGAGTCGCCGTCCCCTCTGTCATGGGGTCGGCGGAGACGTTCGCCAATACTCGGCGGGCCGACCCCGCCGCCGCCCTTCGGGAGGCGACGGAGCAAAACGCGCGGGAGAAGTGCGAGGAGGAGGAAGCCGAACATCTGGAGAAGGCGGAGGCCGACAAGGCGGCCGCTTCCGCCCAGAAGGAGCTGGAGGATGCCGAAGCTACCCTCGCAGCAAGACGGCGTGCCGAGGAGGCCGCGCGTCGCCGATCAGCGATGCTCGTCCCCCCACTGTCGTCTGCGCCGCCGCCTCCGAAGTTCACGGGGCAAACCGGAGGGGCCGGCACCGAGGACCCCATCGTGGAGAAGGAGGGCGGCGATGTTTCCATGTCGGACACCCTCGTGCCGCCACCACCGCCTCCACCGCCGTCTGGGAGGCCGCACGGCAAACAGCCGGTGGATCCGTCGGAGCCGTCGGCTATGGACGAGGCCGAAGCGCGGCTGCTTCTCCAAGTCGCCTCGCCGGTGCGTCGCCGTCTTGAGAGGGCGACCTCGGCGCCGCGTCCTTGGGAGACCAGTGTGGCCGGCTCGGCATCCCTAGACGCCGAGGCTACAAGTGCCGCGCCCACCGGGTGGGTGCGCGGAGGCGGCACCGGGCCGTTGAATCAACTGCTCCTGGAAGTCCAGGTGAAGCTGCGGGCCGAGGGCGACGCCCTTCAAGCCTGCACCAGAGCGCATCTGGCCGCACGAACGGCCGTCCGAGTAAGTTTCTTTTCCCTTCAGATTCTTGTTCATTTCTCTGTGGGGGCGCGCCAGGGCACCCACTGGGTGTAGTCCCCGAGTTCCGAGTCGGCTGCTGAGCAGGCAGTTCGGAATTCCCTTTGCGAGTTCCAAACACTAACTTTGCCTTCAATGATTCATTGTAGGAGTATCACAACCTCCGCGCCACTGCCTTCAACCGCAATATCGAGGAGCTGAACAAGCGGGCTGCCGACTTGTCGGAAAGCCGGAGTAAGTTCTTCTTCTTCGCGGGGGCACACAGGCGCACCCGCAGGCTGTAGTCCCTGAGATTCGGGCCGACTGCTGAGCGGTCGGGACGGATCTTCCCGGCGATCTTTTTTGTTAATGACTTGTTTTGTCTCTTCTTTGTTCCTTAGAGGCTAATGCCGTTCTTCAGGAGCAGCTGGGCCAGGCCAATACCGCCCGTCGTGCCAAAGAGGAGGAGTGTGGCAAGCTCGCCACGGAGCGCGACCTGCTGGTGGCGCAGCTGGCCGAGCAGAAGGAGCTGCTCAAGAAGGCGCAGGACGAGGCCGAGAAAAGGGAGGCCGTACTCCTGGCCGAGTTCGAGAGCGAGCGCTCCTCCTGGACCGACAGGGAGGCGATGCTGACCTCCGGCTTCCACGGGATCGAGGATATCGTTGATGGTAAGTTTCTTTCGCTTCTTCGGGCTTCCGACTATGTGTCAGGCCGACTTCTGATTTTTTCGTCTTGCTTCTTTTTTGTCTTGGCAGACTTCTTCCCTGGTCATTCGCAGGCAGTTCCTTTAGCCATCGAGGTTGCTCGTGCGGTGCAAAGGGCGAACGGTGAGGAGATCGCCGTCAATGCCCCTCGGACCGTCGAGGAGCAGCTTCTGAGCATTGAAGCCCGTCTTCGTCCGGCTCACCGGCTGATGCGCCGGCTTCAGCGTGCCGGTGCCCAGGCGGTTGCCGCCTTGTGGCCAGGCATGCCGGCTCTGCGCACCGCCAACCGAACTGCCGACTGGCTGGAGGTCGCTGTCGGCCGTCTTGAGGCTTGGAAGGGCTCCTCGGCCCGGGCCGGAGCGCGCCGGGCCTTGGAGTTTGTCAAGGCGTGGTATCCAGGGCTGGACCTGGACCATCTGGCCGCGTTCCGGTCAGAAGCCCAGGCCGAGCTGGAGGCCGTGGAGGGCGCCCTTATCGAGCACGCAGCGGCCATCACCGAGTACATGGACACCAGTGTCTTCGTCCCCGAGCGGGCTAAAGGCGGCGAGGAAGTGCCGCCGGAGTGGTTCGGAATGAACCCGGAGTATGGCGAAGATTTGGCGGAGGTGATCGACTCCAGCACTGAGGAGGAGGACGAGGCGGAGGACGAAGGCGAGGCGGAGGCGCCAGAAGACAGAGCACGCGGCCAGCCTCAGCTCGACCGCGCCTGCAGCAATGAGCCGCGTCAAGAGAAGGCGACTGCCACCGGAGGTGATCAAGCCGAGACCGCCCAGCCGACTGCCCCGGCGCCTGACAACGCCGTCTCCTCCGATCCTCCGATTCCCGATGCCGCCTCCTAGGCTGCCTCTGTCTGTCTGTCTTAGTAAACTTTTGAAAACTTTGTTAGTTTCGAACAGTTGCACCCGCGGGGTGTATCTTGAACCTCTATTCGAAAATTTGGCCAAGGGCCTATGTAAATGTTTATCCGATTTCCGTCTTCCCTTACTTACTGCTCTTTTAGGCTTTTCCCTTTGCTGCCTTCGCTTAGTCGCTGCCTTGCCAGTCGGTCAGCCGCTCCGCGGACTGTCGCTGGGTCAAGTGCTCAGCAACTTTGGGAAGACAAGTACTTGGCAGTTTTTGTTTTTTTAGCAAGTTGGATAGAAAGCGACAGGCCGACTACCCAAGAGTCGGCCGTCCTTGATAAAAGCTCATAAAGACGGCGAGCCGGCTATTCATGAGTCGGCTTCCGCTTTTAGAAATGCTGGAAGCCGTCTTACGCTATGTTCATGCTTTAGGTCCTTAGCCATTTTTCGTGTGGGCGCCCGTTCTTCCCCCCTCCTATTCGCCTCACAGTCGCTCTGCGAGCTGCGGCTTTGCCAGGAGGCGGATTGGGCACTACGCACTACTTGTCTGACTGCGGGAAGCTCCTCATAGCGCAAGGCGGCGAGTCCCCGGGCCGACTAGTCTGGCCCGGTGCCAAGCGGCCTGCAATGAAGGTGATTTTCTCGAAGGCATAATTCTTATCATACAGATAAAAATGGCAGTCCCCGAGTTCGCTTTGGGGGGCCTAAAGTCTTAGTACTTTAATACAAAGGGTAGTGCGATACATACTGCATCAACTGTAAAATCTTTGAAGAAGATTTGCATTCCATGGGCGCTCTGTTTCTTTGCCGGAGTCGTCCCTCTTGCGCGCTCGGGGCTTCTGAGCGTCGATCAGATAGTAGGCGTCGTTTCCTAGCAACTTGCTGACGATGAAGGGGCCTTCCCAAGGCGCCGACAGCTTGTGTTGGCCGGCTGTTTGCTGGATCAGCCGGAGCACAAGGTCGCCTTCTTGGAAAGATCTTGGCCTGACCTTCCTGTTGTAGTATCGACGTAGACTCTGCTGGTAGATGCCGAACCAGCTGAGTGCCAACAGCCGGCCCTCTTCCAGCAGATCGACGCCGTCTTGACGTGCTTCTTCTGCTTCTTCCTCGGTGTACATGGTGACTCGCAGGGAGTCGAACTCTATGTCCGTTGGGATGACGGCTTCGGCACCATAGACGAGGAAGAAGGGTGTGAAGCCGGTTGACTTGTTCGGAGTCGTGCACAGACTCCAGAGGACGGCTGGCAGCTCCTCAAGCCAACAGCTGGCAGATCGCTCCAGTGGGACGACGAGTCGAGGCTTGATGCCGGATAAGACGAGGCCGTTCGCTCGCTCCACCTGGCCGTTTGACTGCGGATGGGCAACGGATGCTAAGTCCAGTCGGATGCCCTGCGTCGCGCAGAAACGGGCCAAGGCGCCTTTGGCAAAATTCGTGCCATTATCGATGATGATGCTGTGTGGGATGCCGTACCGAGTTGTGATGTCAGCAATGAAGGTCACTGCAGTCGGACCATTCAACTTCTTGATGGGTTTCGCCTCCACCCACTTGGTGAATTTGTCCACTGCGACAAGCAGGTGAGTCAAGCCACCTCGTGCCGTCTTGAATGGTCCTACCATGTCCAGACCCCAGACTGCAAAGGGCCAGGCGATGGGGATAGTCTTGAGTGCGGAAGCCGGCTGAAGTGGCTTGGAACGGAAAATCTGGCAGCCCTTGCACTTTTGGACTAGCTCTTTAGCCTCTTCTAGGGTGGTTGGCCAGAAGAAACCGTGTCGGAAGGCTTTGGCGACGAGTGCTCTGGAGGCCGCGTGGTGACCGCACTTGCCTTCGTGGATGTCTCTGAGGATTGCTTGGCCTTGTTCTTCCTCGACGCAGCGTTGGAAGACGCCGGTAACACTGCGCCTGACCAGCTCTCTGTTGACTATGGTATAGGCTGATGCTCGGCGCTGCACTTGCCGAGCCAAGATTTCATCAGTTGGCAGCTCTCTGTTTACTAAGAATCTGAGGATGGGCTGGGCCCACGAAGGTGCTGCTATTTCTTCAACGGCCACTAGTGCGACTTGCATGAGGGCGGCCGGGCTGGGAGGCGGCGTGTTGGAGTCCGCAGCCGCTTGCTGGTTTGACAAAGTCCCAGGGCTGACTGGAGCAGTCCCCGGGCCGGGCTCTGGAGTCATTGATCTTGTCGCAGCAGTCCCCGGGCCGGGTTCTGAAGTCCCCGGGCCGGCTTCGACTGTGCGCTTCTCGTAGTTGGCTCCGGTGTCCTCAGGCGGAGCCGGCACAAAGATTGAATCTGATTCTGGTGACGGGTTGATAGAAGGCTTGAGGAGGCGCCGGAGGGCAACACCAGATGGTATTGCCTGGTGAGTGGAGCCGATTCGTGCCAAGGCGTCTGCTTGGTCGTTGTCGTTCCTTGGCACGTGGAGGAACTCGCACCCCTCGAAGTATCCGCTGAGCTGCTGAACGAGGAAACGATAGCTTGCCATATTCGCGTCCTTGGCGTCCCAATCGCCAGATGATTGTTGGACTACCAAGTCGGAGTCGCCATAACATAGGATCCGGCGAATGCCGAGTTCTTTGGCAAGCCGGAGTCCGTGTATGAGCGCCTCGTACTCGGCCACGTTGTTGGAGGCGGCGAAGTGGATCTGCAGTGCATATCTGAGCTTGTCGCCCTTGGGGGAAGTGAGGACGATGCCGGCTCCCGAGCCGGTGCGCATCTTGGAGCCATCAAAGTGCATCCGCCAATGGGTGGAGTCAGGTGCTGGAGGCAGGTACTGGGTCTTGGCCCAGTCGACAAGGAAGTCGGCCAGCGCCTGCGACTTGATGGCGGTGCGGGGCTCGTAGTAGATGGTGTAGGGAACCAAGTAAATGGCCCATTTGGCCACTCGGCCAGAAGCATCTCGGCTTCCGATGATCTCGGCCAGCGGGGCTGTACATACCACAGTGATTGGATGCTCCTAGAAGTAAGGCTTCAATTTCTTGGCGGCAAAATGCACGCCATAGCACATCTTCTGGTAATGGGGGTAGTTCTGCTTGGAGGTCGACAGTACTTCACTCAGGTAATACACCGGTCTCTAGACAGGTAGCGCCTTGCCTTCCTCCTTGCGCTCAACTACCATGACTGTGCTGACTACTCGGCTAGTGGCGGCAATGTATAGGAGCATGGGCTCTTTGGGAGTCGGAGCCGCCAGCACAGGGGGAGCAGTCAACATCTTCTTCAGTTGGAGAAAAGCCTCGTCCGCCTTGGGAGTCCACTCAAAGAAGGTCGTCTTCTTCATGAGCTGATACAAGGGGAGAGCCTTCTCGCCCAGCCGACTGATGAATCGGCTGATGGATGCTAAACAGTCGGTGAACTTCTGCACATCTAACAGTCGTCTGGGTGCTTCCATCCTCTCGATGGCCTTGATCTTCACAGGATTTGCACTCTATGCCGCGTTTGGAGACCAGGAATCCGAGGAGCTGGCCGACTGGTACTCCGAAAACGCACTTCTCTGGGTTGAGCTTGATCTGGAATCGGCGCAGATTCTCGAAAGTCTCCTTGAGGTCCTCCAGCAAGGTTCCACGCTTCTCCGTCTTCACCACTACATCATCCACATAGACGTGGGCGTTTCTGCCGAGCTGCTTCAGGAGGCACTTCTGCATGCAACGCTGAAAGGTGGCGCCGGGGTTTCTCAAGCCGAACGTCATGGTCAGGTAGCAGAAGGCTCCAAACGGCATGATGAAGGCGGTCTTCAGTCTATCGGCCGGGTTCAGCTTGATCTGGTGATATCCTGAATAAGCATCTAGGAAACTCAACAGCTCGCATCCGGCTGTGGAGTCTATCACCTGATCGATTCTCGGCAGAGCAAATGGGTCCTTGGGGCAAGCTTTGTTGAGGCTCGTATAATCAATGCACATCCGCCACTGCTTGTTCTTCTTCAGCACCAGAACCGGATTTGCCAACCACTCTGGAAAAAACACTTCCAAGATGAAGCCGGCCACCAGGAGCCGGGCTATTTCTTCTCCAACAACTCTTCTTTTTTTCTTCTGACAGATGGCGCAAGGGCTGCATGACGGGCTTCATATCAGATCGGACATGTAGCTTGTGCTCGGCGAATTCCGTCGGGACACCAGGCATGTCCTTGGGGGACCATGCGAAGATGTCGCGATTCTCACGGAGGAAATCAACGAGCTCGCCTTCCTATTTGCTGTCAAGGCCAGTGCCTATGACAGCGTGCCTCTCCAGGTGCTCTGGGTCCAACGGTATCTTCTTTGTTTCCTTGGCCGGCTTGAATGATCCTTCTGCTTCCGACTCCTTGGAGCCGGGCGATAACTCGGGCTGCTTGCCAGCCATCGCCACGACCCGATCAAGAAGCCGTTTCTCAGCTGCGATCACCAAGGACTCGACCAGCTGACTACTATCGGCCGCGCAAGCGGACGACTTCCTGTAGTCGCGGGACACGGTTAGGATTCCCTTGGAACTCGGCATCTTCATCTTGAGGTAGGCGTAGTGGGGTACCGCCATAAACTTGGCCAGGGCGGGTCGGCCAAGCAACGCATGGTACGGGCTTTCAAGGTCCACCACCTCAAACCAAATTGGCTCTCGGTGGAAATGATCCTTGTCTCCGAAGAGGACATCTATCAGGATCTTGCCGATTGGCGAGCAGGAAAGGCCGGGAACGATTTCATGAAACACAGTCCGGCTGCTCTGAAGTTGTCTTCGCTTGATTCCTAGTTTCTCTATCGTATCCTTGTACAGGATGTTGATGCTGCTGCCTCCGTCTATCAGTACTCGCGAGAAGCGAGCAGGCCGCCTGTCCGTGGCAAGGGTGGCGCCTAGGACCAAGGCGTAAGAGCCTAGGCTCGGCATCACCTCTGGGTGATCAACTCTGCTCCAACTGATAGGCCTTTCGGACCAATGCATGAACTCCGGAGTGCTTGATGCAACTGCATTTACTTCTTGCTGCTGTTGGCGCCTGCTGCGCCGGTCGTCCGCTACACTGGTGAACACCACATAGGCTCCGTGCTCGTCCGGGAACTCGTCTTGTATCGCGCCGACTGGCCTGACGGCCGACTGCTGGGGCGGCTGCGGAGGAGGCGGCCCAGCAGGAGGGGGCGGGAGCAGGTCGTCCCCCTTGGCGATTCTGGTCAGCCAGTGACATTTTCTGGGTGGTATGGTTGGACGGCTTCGCGCCGCTGTGGAACTTGCAGGGACCATCCAGAGTCTGCTCGTAGGAGAAAGCCGGCAGCCAGTTGGACTTGACGCCCTTCTGCCGCTTCGCCGGAGGCGGTCCCTCCAATTGCTGGTCCTCTACCGTTGCCACCTGCCGACTGCTGGATGTCGGCAGCAAGGCTTTGCGCTTCTGGTCATTCTGCTGCTGCCGCCGACTGGTGTCTCCAGCCGGAGTTCTTGGAGCCTGAGGGGCGACTTTGCCAGGTGCGCTGACCCGAATCTCCGCCTTCATGGAGGAGTCGGCCGTGGCGTACTTGTCCGCCGTGATTAGCAGCTCATCGAGGGTCTTGGGCTCATCGCAGAGGAGCTTGTGCTTGAGGAGGGTGCCTTCTTTGCACCCGGCAGAGAAGTACTCGATGGCCTGCACCTCGTGCACGCCCTCGCAGGAGTTTCAGGGTTCCCCCCAGCGCGTGAGGTAGTCGTGAGTAGACTAGTCAGGGCCTTGCACGCACAAGGAGAGCTGTGGTGGCTTGGGAGGTCGCTTGTACGTGCTCGTGAAGTTGCGGACAAAAGCCTCGGTGAAGTCGACCCAACTGTTGATGCTGCGAGGCTTCAGCCTGTTTAACCACGTCCGGGCCGAGCCTTGGAGCATGAGCGGGACATATCTTACGGCAACACGCTTGTTGCCATTCGCTATGTTGACAGTCATGGAGTAGTCGATCAGCCAATCTTACGGCTTCATTGTGCCGGTATACTTGGGCGTGTCTCGGGGGAGCGTGAATCCTTTGGGAAAGGGCTCGTCCCGGATGCGGGGTCCGAAGTAGGGCGGACCCAACTCGTCTTCTTCTTCCAGCGTCAGGGATCGGTGGAGTCGGTCGATCCGGTGGCGGGCATCGTTCTCTCTGACTCCCTCTCGGCGGCCAAGGCGGTCGCCGAGAGTCGGATGTTCCACGGGCGGTGGGGAGACTCGCCTTTCTCCACGAGGAGGGGGAGGCTGGTAGTCGTCCCGCCGTTCCACCGCTCTGGGGCGGCCGTCTTGGTCGCGCTCAATGGTGATGTGAGTCCGGCTATGGCTGACAGCCGGCTCCTTGTCCTTCTTCCCACGGGCCCCGCCAGTCGGCGTCCAAGACGTCGCACCTTGGTCTCGGCGAGGCGGTGGGTCGTCGTTTTGGCGCTGCGGCGCCTCGGTGCGGCAGCCGGCACCGTTCTGCGCAGCGGCCGCGTCGAGGAGCTGCTGAACTCGCTCCGTCATTACGCGGCGCTCTTCTCCTTCGAAGTTGTCGAGCTCGTCTACCGCCGCCTGGGCGGCACGGATATTCTCTGCGGGCGTGGCGTACACAGGGCGATCAGCCCCGAAGAGGTTTGCGATTGCTGCGCCGCGCTGTCGGACCGCGCCTAGGCGGCTAGGCCCAGTTGGAGCCGGCAAACCGCCTACGGCGCGATCCATCTCTCGTTGGTAAGCTTCTGACAAGCGCCTCATGCTTGCCAGCTTCTTTGCGCCTTTGACGAGCTGAAGGCGGAGTGCCTCCAGCGTCTTGGCGTCGGTGTCCTCTGGAATCGGCGCCGCAAGGCCTCGCAGGGCCGCGTCGAGCGGGTCATGCGCTTCCTCGACGGAGCGCTCGCCGTGTTCGAGGACGAGGATCTCGGTGACGGTGCTTCCGCCGCTCACCACGTACGAGAGCAGCTCATCGTAGACCACCACGTTGGTGGGGAACGCGTCGAGCGACGCATTGTCGGAGTTGACCGGCATCGGGTCGGTGGATCCTATGGACTCCAGGTCCACGGCAGGCTCGCCGACGACGTGAAGTTGGTCGAGGAGGCCCGCGAGGAGGCTCTCGGGGGCACTCCTGCCTGCGTCGGATGCAGGCTCATCGGAGAGGCGAACCTCACCGATAAGATCGGCGAGGCAGCTGGCCGCACAGGCGATCTCTGTGCCGTGCAGTGCGTCGGCACAGACGCCATCCGGCGTGCCGTGCTGGTTGCGCTCGCCGGGAAGGAATAGGGTTCCCGTCCAGAGCAGATCTCTGGACGAAGGTGCACCTCGCCCCACGGTGGGCGCCAAATGTGAGGGGTTGGATGCGACATATGCCAAAGGATGGCTTATCATGGTGGGAGCGAGTAGAACGTCGTCGGTGCCTGGAAGCGGGATGACGCAAAGACATGCATGCCGGTGAATCTTACCCAGCTTCAGGGCTCTCCTAGGAGATAACACCCCTACTGCTGCTCTGCGGGGTCTCCGCATGATCACTCAAGCAAGGTGACTACAATGGTGATCCTAGAGCTGTTTTGGGAGGCAGGAGAGAGCAAGGCTAGTTCTCTCCTCCCGTGTTATCTGGTACATCTCTATTCAGGTCCGAACCCTTTGCATGGGTGCCCCGGGGGGTTTATATAGGCCTACCCCCCGAGGGTACAATAGTAATACGGCTGGGCACGGGTCCCAGCTGTCTGTTTCTCTGGCCACCGTCCTTCCCGCCGGCTTCTGGGGCCCACCGACTGGCGGGTCCCGCGGACAGGCTTGATACTGTAGCGACGCTCCTGGTGACGCAGGCTTGGTCATCGGGTCGTGGCAACAGTGCCGCCGTCTATCAGGCGATCACTGTCGCCATTCCCCATCTTATCAGGTTAATGGCACGTGGGGCCCTGGTGGGGAGTCAGCCGACTCCAGGGAGGCCGACTCCCACATGCCCGTCTTCGGGCGCCCAGGCCGCCTTCGGCCAACCCACTGACAGGCGGCCCCGCCGCCTTCGGGTCGTACAGGCCGGCGTCGTGGGCACAGTGTACTGCGCACTTTGGCTGAGGTCAGGGCAGGCATGGCAACAGTGCCGCGCCTCGCCGGAGATCTTCCAGCGATACGGCTCACTGTAGCCATGCCGGCCCTTCGTGGGCAGGGGTATGGCCACGCCGTGACTGTACCCCGCATCGTACTTCGGGATGAGGGAGGAGTCACGGGCCGACTCTCCAAAGTCGGCCTCCTTGAAGGTCGTCGGCTTGGAGTCGGCCTCCCTGGAGGTCGCTAGCTTGGAGTCGGCTTATCTCAGAGTCGCCGTCTGGGACTCAGCTTTGAGGGGCACGGCCTGCCCCGATATCTTGAAAGGTCTTGGGCCTCGGGTTAGCCTACCCGTGGCCCATTACTCCGACAGGGTGGCATAGATCATGTTGACCATTTTCACCTGGGGGGGGGGGATTTTTCTGTCCCCCCATGTTCGGACGCCGGGGCTCCTCGTCATCATCGCTGTGCAGCCCCTTGTCCTTGTTTTCGGCATTTATTTTGCCAGCCTATTTGAATACCCACCAGTCTCAATTGGTGTGGTTGGCTGGCTTGTCTGGGGTGCCATGAATTTGGCACGAGCGCTCCAGTATACGGTCTAGACTGGACGGTCCCTGATTGTTGCATTTGAATGGCTTCTTTCGCTGACCGGATTTGGATCCGCTGAATCCGGCATTGACCGCCGTGTCTTCGGTCTTGTCATTGTTGTTCCGTCGCTTGTGTCTGTTGCGCCGAGCTTGCCATTGTTGTCACGAACGTCTGACGTGCCAGAATGTGGCATAGTGCTGCTGCGAGCCAACCAACTGTCCTCGCCCACGCAAAAGCGGGTCATAAGTGTCTTGAGAGCCGCCATAGACTTGGGTTTCTCCTGGCCGAGGTGTCGGGCGAGCCACTCGTCATGGATATTATGCTTGAAGGCTGCCAGGGCTTTGGCGTCAGGACAGTCGACTATTTGGTTCTTTTTAGTTAGGAATCGAGTCCATAATTTCCTGGCTGATTCTCCGGGCTGTTGAGTAATCTGGCTCAAGTCATCGGCATCCGGAGGTCGCACATATGTGCCTTGGAAGTTGTCAAGAAATGCGTCTTCCAGGTTTTCCCAACTGCCAATGGAATTTGCGGGCAGGCTCTTTAGCCAGTGCCGGGCGGGTCCTTTGAGCTTGAGGGGAAGATACTTGATGGCATGTATATCATCTCCGCGGGCCATGTGAATGTGGAGAAGGAAATCTTCAATCCATACCGCGGGGTCTGTTGTGCCATCGTATGATTCGATGTTTACGGGTTTGAACCCCTCTGGGAATTCATGATCCATCACTTCATCGGTGAAGCAAAGGGGGTGTGCGGCGCCTCTGTGCCGGGCTATGTCGCGACGCAGTCCAGCTGTGTCTAACTAGTTATATTCGGCTCAGCCGGATTTGCTGTTAGTGTATCCGGAATGACGGTCATCGTCATGTGTGGCGGTACGCCCCCGTGATCCGTAGATCGATCTTGGTTGTCCTGCGGCATTATCGAATTTATCGCACAGGTCCTGAGTATTGCCCCAGGCCATGGTAAAGCGGCGCAGGGGTGGGGGCTGGTATTCGGGCTGATATGCCGTTTTATCCCGACCTCGAGGCGGCCGGTCAGCCATGTGGCGCTCGAGTCCATATTCCTCGGCTGCCAGGACTTCTGTCCATCTATCTGTGAGTAGGTCTTGATCAGCTTGAAGCTGCTGATTCTTCTTCTTCAGGCTTCTCGCAGTGGCAATAAGCCGGCGCTTGAAGCGCTCCTGCTCCGCGTGGTCCTCGGGCACGCCAAACTCATCGTCACTAAGGCTAATCTCGTCTTCGGAGAGGGGACTGTAGTTGTCCTCCTCCGGATACCCGTCCGTTGCCTGTTCATTTGGGCTGTCATGCCCATCTTCGTGTTCGGCCTACTCGAAGGCAGGCTGTTCGAGGTTGTATTCATCGTCGGCCCATCTTCGTGTTCGGCCTACTCGAAGGCAGGCTGTTCGAGGTTGTATTCATCGTCGGCACCGTCTGGATTGTGTTCGTCTCCAGTGCTGGTATTGCCTTGGCGGGGCTTGGAGCGGCGCGGGCGACGCCCATGCTTTGCTTTCTTCTTGGAGTGGTTATCCTCCGTTGCCCCATCGCCATTGGTTTCTTTCTGAGTGTCCACCATGTATATATCATATGAAGAGGTGGCTGTCCACCGCCCTGTGAGCGGTGGCTCCTGTACGTCTCCGGAATCATCGTCCATACCGTCGATGTCTTCAAAGTCGAAGTCAAGCACGTCGGTTAAATCATCGATCGTGGCAATGAAGTGGTGGTGGGTGGGCAGCGAATTCCTTCGTCGCCTGCTTCCCATTCAAGCCGGACATAGTTCGGCCCAGAGCCTCCTGACAAAGAGAGAGACTTTAATGAGTTCAGCATGTCGCCAAAGGGCGAGTGCTGAAAGATGTTCGTAGCGGTAAACTCCATTAACGGAGCCCAACTTGGCTCGGTTGGCTCAAGAGTGAGTGGACCGGGACCAACGACCGGATACGAGTCTGGGGGCCTGGGGTTACAGGCCTCCACAGAGGTGAGACCTGTGTTCGGCTCCACCACCGATGTGTATGCGGCCTACGGGGCGGGGTCTACCCCTCAGTCCTTGGTCAACGCAACCTGTTCCGATTTAGATTCGGGCCTATTGCAGGGATGATGTTCCGAGCATTGTCCGACAGCAGGTCTAGGACGTGCTCGTCGTGACTGTCCGGCGCTCCTGGCACAGGGCCAAATCAGTCGAAGATCAAGTCTCCGCGAATATCCGGCGTGTAGTTCAAGTTTCCAAACCTGATCTGGTGTTCAGGGGTGTAGCTGTCGATCTGCTCCAGATGGCCAAGCGAATTGTCCCGCAGTGCGAAACTGCCGAACACAAAGATCTGTCTGGGGAGAAAAGTCTCACCCTGGACCGTGTTGTTGACGATTGAAGACGCCATCAAGCCTCGAAGCGACGACACAGAGGAACTCTCAATGAAAGCACCAATGTCGGTGTCAAAACCGGCGGATCTCGGGTAGGTGGTCCCGATCTGTGCGTCTTAGGCTGATGGTAACAGGAAGCAAGGGACACAATGTTTACCCAGGTTCGGGCCCTCTCGATGGAGGTAAAACCCTACTTCCTGCTTGATTAATATTGAAGATATGTGTAGTACAAGAGTAGATCTACCACGAGATCATAGAGGCTAAACCCTAAGAGCTAGCCTATGATGGTATGATTGTAATTGTGATCAGCCTTCTAAGGACCATCCTCCCCGGTTTATATAGACACCGGAGAGGGCTAGGGTTTACATGGAGTCGGTTACAAGGAAGGAAACATAATATCCGAATCGACAAGCTTATCTTGCACGCAAAGGAGAGTCCCATCCGGACACGGGCCGAAGTCTTGAGTCTTGTATCTTCACGCTTCAATAGTCCGGACGATGTATATAGTCCAGCTCTCTGGATACCCCATAATCCAGGATTCCCTCAGTGGGCCCTATGGTAATGTGCATTGTTGAATGTGGACCGTTGGACTGGTCGTGTCATCAACAAATTATGGAGTTGTATGGTGAGCCAGTGAAGGTATGATCACCCTAAAATGTACTCCCTCCGTTCCCAAATATTTGTCTTTCTAGACATTTCAAATGGTTACAACATACGGATATATGTAGACATATTTTAGAGTGTAGATTCGCTTATTTTGCTTTGTATGTAGTCATTTGTTGCAATCTCTAGAAAGACAAGTATTTAGGAACAGAGGGAGTATTTTATTAACACAGTACAAACTCAAAGTACCATTTCTTTCTTTCATATACGGGCTGACAGGTGGGCCCCACGGTTACGCGCCCCGATGGTGCATCACTAGTTGCGCCACGTGGAACGTTTGACTGGTCAATTGATTATGTCATCAACAAAATACGGAGTTGTACAGGTGAGCCAGTGACCGTATAATCATGACATGTATTTTTTTAACATGGTACAGATGCAAGGGCTCATATATACGCGCAAGCACTCACCGCTATAAGCGCACACACGCAGACCCTACCCCTATGAACACCTTCGAGAGAGTGTGCCAGCATATGATCTTGAGATTTTATGAAGTCACCTTAGGTGCCTCGTAGTCGAGTGGAACGTCTCCTCCCACTTAATGCACATCGCCGGAAAATACTGAAATTAACACAGGATAAATGCAAGCACCGGGACTTTAACCCTGGTGGGCTCAAGAAACCACTGTCCTCCTAACCATCCAACCACATGTTGGTTAGCACGACAAAATGTATGTGGTGACCGTGATGAGCTTATTCTGAAGTCTAGTGACCATATCGTGCTTTCGCTTCAAATAAAATGACCGTAAGTGTCGTCAACAAAATACGGAGCATGCATCAATTGCAAAGTCCGTCAATGTCATCAAGAAAATATGGAGACGTATCGTGAGCTAGATACTGTATGATCACCACGAGAATGTATACAGTGACCGTAATGAGCATATTCTGAAGTCTAGTGACCGTATAGTGCTTTAGCTTGAAATACATTGACCGTCACGCGTGAATGTGTCGTGGACATCCATACTTTTAGAGGGCCGAGAGATAGTTTGTGTGCGTATGTGAAAGTGGTCTAGAAAGAGGGGGTGTCCGGTGGAGACAAGGAGAGATATGCCCTTCATTTCTCTTTCCCGTGACTAATATTTTAGGAGAATATATAAACATTCACAATGCAGAACAAATATTTTTGGATGCACCATGCAATTAACTTTCATGTATAACATTGTACTATTGTATATGCTTATTTTCTTAGTGGCCGATTGCGTGTGTGGTGTGGTGGGCACATCATTTATAGTTGTGGTGGGTCAACATGAGGACTCATGGGTCGGTTCCATCCTGCGCCACGTATAGGTTGGACCGAGATGCGTTATACAAAGACCCATGTGGAGGACTCGGCATACAACACGAAGCCACCAGAGTCGCGGAGGACTCTATCCCCACTGGTGATAAGCCGACTATATATGATTTGTAACCCTAGGTCCCCAGTATGTTATAGAAGTTTGGGGGCTAGTTCATCGATAGTATACACAAATGCACAATGCCTAGTATTCACGTGTACTTTGTACACACCCCTATAATTAATATATAGTACTAGGAGTAGGCTTTTTCCTCAACTGCAAGGGTCCGGACTAGGGTAAAACTTTGCGATGTATTACCATCCAACCTAACAGTGAGGGATATCCTACCGAATGATATGATGGAATCATATCTGTCAACTACTAAGAGAGAGGTGTGTCTTGGGGGGGCAATGCGTGCGAGAGAGGCCTAAAGATAATGTGTGTGTGTGGGAGACATGTAGGCACATATATGTGCGTATAGAGGGCTAGTAGCGACCGTGCATGTGTATATATGCATGTGAGAAAAATAGTGTTTTCCAACTGAGATTAGTGAAAAGAGTGGTACATAGTAGTCAGAGAGAGAGAGAGAGAGAGGGAGAGAGAGAGCATGTGCGTGAGACACCCCGACACCCCAGAGAGATTATGAGCATGTGTGAAAGAGAAATGCCGATACATATAAAGTGTGTGCACTTATGTGTTAGATAGAGAGATATATAGCGTGTTTGTGAGAACGGGCCGAGGCATAGTGCATCTACGTGTAAAAGGCGGTTCTACGCATTAAATTAAAATATAAATGGCATTATTATTTTTGGATGAGATCATGAATTTTGCAAATTGCGTGTGGAGAAAAATCAGTCTATCAGACACCCATACTCTAATGAATTCTAGCATGTGCATGTGTTTATTTCATATTATCGATCCATAGAGTGAGAGCGGTTTGAAATACAGGCAATGGATACTTCTGCAGTTCATATATAAACATTAATTAGTTCACTCCATGTTGTTAGTCTGAAGCACTTTATACATTTGTCACTTACATGGATACATTCCAAATTGCTAGCTACGAAATAGAATACATCTTGAATTCAACATAAAGGGGGTTTCGAAGATTCGAATTCAGAGGAAGTGCATTCATCTATTTGAACCCGAGATAATGGCATTTGTAAATCATATGTAAAAGGGGGGCATCCATCTTTGTTGTGCGTTTGAACATGCTATATATATTCATACGCATGTCTAACTTTTTTTGGCAACCAAGGAGATTATATCTGGAACCATGCATGAACTGAGGTAAGTTGCATATTTTTTGATATAGACTAGTGTACAATATATATTCAAATGTACCCCCTCCATTCCAAAATAATCGTAGCTTTAGGATTTTCAAGATTAAAGATTTCTCAAGTTTGACAAATCCTGAAAGTTCAATTCAAGAGAACCGAAAACGTTAATGCTTCTGCTCCCAAATATTGAACGAAGCGCCAAATATGCCTCTAGTCACCCAAAACTGTGCGAGACTAATGTTTGGTGGTAGGAAGTTACTGTCCTGACTCTGGCCCGTGTAGCCTATCGGCCCAATGTCCAAAGGTCTAAACCGGGGTAGGTTTGTAACTTCACCAAGACGCCAGTCTCAACCGCCTCTAAGAAGCATTCATATGCCATGGGCGCCTAAACACCCATGCGCTCGGCCGAAATCTATCCCGCCCACATTTGGGACACCTAAGATTACTGTCCTACCCCCAACCCGCAATATGTCCGAAATTTTAGATGGGGGACAAGTTTGTAACTTTATCCAAATTTCAAACAAGCGCGTCTCAAACCGAAACACTGTTCCCCCTTAGTTCCTCACCTCCCTCCGTTTCCCCATTCATACTCCGTGGGCGCTAAAACACCCTCTCCACCAGCCATGAAACCCCAGCCTCCTCCGTCCTCCACCCCATAGCACCCAATCCACTGCCGCCCTCCTCCATCACACCGGAGCCGGTACCCCGACGTCATCGTCCAACGCAACCGCAACCGCAACACCCTCAAGGACTTAGCAGCTGAAGCCGAAACAGAGCTGCCTCCACGATGTCGACGCCGATGTGCGCCATACTAGAACCACGCCGACCATGCCGTCCTGCGCCTCACTTCTGCCGCTCCACTGTCGCAACCGTCCACCGCACCAGAGCTGTTCCCGCTACGCCGTTGTTCGCCGCCTCAGATCTAGTTCCCCACCACCGACAGACGACCACCGCACCACACTCAACAACTTGGCCATGGGTTCGTCCAAGGCTCCACCATCTTCCACAACTTCTCGTTTCCAGCGAACCACAAGAAGATCGTTGGAAAAACAGAAGGAGGACAGAACACTGCCAGCAGAAAGAGGTACTCCTCTTCCCTTATTTTGTGCAAATCTTACATCTCTGCTCACACCGTATTCATCCCACGAAAGAAAGTAGTTGAGTGCTTCTTACTGCATCTTCTTCGTGATACTAAATGCACAAGGTTTCCTCCCTTTACTATTTCACCTTTGCTAGAGGTCAGTAGCCCACCTAGATTTCAATTCAGGGTCAGTCAAACTGCAATTAAAAGAAGTAGCACCTGCTTAGGCGCACGGAGCACCTAGTCTGCATGTTTGCCGGGGAAGCAACGCATTGGTGTCTATCATAGGGGTGTGGGGCGCAGGAGCTGCCTGCGCATGATCTGGAGGTTGGCGGGGCTTGAATGGATGGCCGGGGGGAGGTGCCAAGCACGGCGGTGCGGTGAGGTCGAGGAGAGGCCGCAGGCAGGGGACTAGGCCGGTGCTCGCTAGCGTTTCGAGGAAGATCATCAACACTGACTGGCTAGAGGTAGATGAAGGCGATCAGCCCATTCTTTGTACATCGGACGGTGCAGAAAAAGTGGACTGACCTATTTGTTTTCAGTCGACTGTTATTTTCATAGAATCATGTAGTAATTTAGTGTGCCATGCATGTTGTAGAGCTATCATATGTCTCCCGTCATTTATTTCTCACTGACCTGCTATCTGCTACCTTTACACTATACTAATTGTGCACACACTTCACCCATACTCACACTATTGTTTTTTTTTGCATGGGTATTTCAGACTCTGACGCAGTGTTGATGAATGCAGAAAAGAAAAGACAGAAGTCACTCCAGTGTAATTCAAAGATAAGCACTAAGTGTTTCAGCACTCTAAAGGGTGCAGTGTCAGCAGTTGGAGACAGTAAACGTAGCTCTGTAGTTGATGATCTCAATTGCCACACACAACCATCCCAGGTGCTTGCTTTAACTTCGCATTGTCAAATGTGGTTGCATGTTGCATATGGTGTCTATCTTGTATTGCTTCCAATTTGGTTAAATTGCATCTGCTTACTTTACACATTATACCTTTGATAATGACATGCCTTCCTGTTTTTGATACATACTACATATGTCTATTAACCATGTTCATACATCAAACTAATGATCTTTTGTATCCCTCGTCAATCACTTATGATGAGACAGTCACCCCAGTGGGTTACTGTGAGACGCCCTAATCGTTTAAAGAGTGCAGTGTCATCCTCCCCACATGATTCTCAAGAAACAACAAGGATAAATGAAGATAGTCAACGTAGCTCTCTAGTTGATGACCGCAATTCCCCCACACCACCATCGCATGTGCTTGCTCTTACTTGGCAGTGTGATATGTGGTTGCATGTTGCATATGGTGCTACCTTGTAATGCTTATAATTAGGGTAAATTGCATCTGCTTCGTTAACACATTATACCTGTGAATATGACATGCCTTCCTGTTTTTGGTACATACTACGTCTTTCTATTAACCATGTTCTTACATCAAACTACTTTTCTTGTGTATCACTCATCAATCACTTCTGACTATACACCTTCAAGTTGACAATGTAATATTGGTTGCATCTTGCATATCATTTCAAACATGTATTGCCTCTAATTTGTTGAAGTGCCACTTATAATGAGAAACATCTAACTTGGTAGAGTGATTTTGGTTGGATCTTTCATATGGTGACTAGATTGTATTGCTTCCAATTTGTTGAAATGTCTTCTGCTTAGCGTTTTTCATACATATTCCATCCTCCTACAATGTGGCTGCCATACATAAAAGTTGTGTTCGTTAGTATCATGCATCAACGAATTTGGAAGTGCAAATTTCATTCCTTTTTCTTGTGTGTTTACTTGACAAGGCAAAATCTAAAAGGTCGAAGGCACGAAATGATGGTGGTCCTCTGGAGCAACCGAAACAGATGATCTCTACAGATTCTCCTTCTACTCGTACTGCAGTGCTAGTTCCAAATCTCATCTCCCCTACACCACAACCCAAGGTGCTTGCTCTAAGATGGCAGTGTGATATCTAGTTGCACGTTGCATATGGTGCCTAGCTTGTATTGCTCCTAATTTGTTAAATTGCATCTCCTTAGCTTACACATTATACATGTGAATATGACACGCCTTCCTGTTTTTCGTACATACTACATCTGCCTACCACACCATGTTCTTACATCAAACTATTGTTCTTGTGTATCCTGCATCTATCGCTTATGATGAGACAGTCACGCCCGTGGGTTAATATGAGACGCGCTACTCTTATAAAGAATGCAATTTCATCCTCTCCACGTGATTCTCAATAAACAACAAGCCTAAATGAAGATATCAAACGTAGCTCTGTACTTGAAGACCACACTTCCCATACAACACCATCACAGGTGCTTGCTCTAACTTCGAAGTGTGATATGTGGTTGCATGTTGCATACGGTGTCTAGCTTGTAATACTTCTAATTAGGGTAAATTGCATCTGCTTAATTTACACATTATACTTGTGAATATGACATGCCTTCCTATTTTTGGTACACACTACATCTATGTGTTAACCTTGTTCTTACATGAAACTACCTCTCTTCTGTATCTTGCATCAATCACTTACGACGAGTCACCTTTATTCATTGCATATTGCATATTATTTCTAGCCTTTTGCCATGTATTGCTTCTAATTTGGTCAAATACATTTGTTAGGGCACCCTTTTAATTTGGCAGAGTGATATTGGTTTCATCTTTCATATGGTTTCTAGCTTGCATTGATTCTAACAAGTTCAAGCACCCTGTGCTTAGTTTACACTTTATACATCATACATGTCAATATGTCACGCCATTCTGTTTTTCGTAGATATTCCATCCTCCTATCATGCGGCTGCCTTACGTGAAAGTAGTGTTCGTCAGTATCATGCATCAATGAGTTCTGAAGAGCAAATTTTGTTCCTTTTTCTTGTGGGTTTGACTTGACAAGGCAAAATCAAGAAAGAGGAAGGAAAAGAGTAAGGAAGGCGATGATGGTGGTCCTCTGCAGCAACGTAAATGGAGCATCTGTACCGATTCTTCTCGTACTGATAGTGCATTACAAGGTCCAAGTCTCCGCTCCCCTACTCTACCATCCAAGGTGCTTGCTCTAACTTGGTAGTGTGATATCTGGTTGCATGTTGCATATTGTCACGCCCAATATGCTATACTATCCTAAAGAGACTCGAAGGTCCCACCAAGGATAGAACCGCATATTGATATGCTTTTGCAAGGTGGATATCATTACATCAACATTACATAATAGATGGGGATACATACAAAAGGCATACAATGCCACAAGAATACAACATCATCTTACATAAGATCAACATCCGACTACGGATGAAACACAAACAGAAACTCAAACGACATCCACCCTGCTAGCCCAGGCTGCCGACCTGGAACCTATCCCCTGATCAAAGAAGAAGCAGAAGAAGAATTCCAAAACAAGCAAACATCACTCTCACGTCATGATCGTCGCAAAACCTGTACCTACAACTGTTGTTGTAGTAATCTGTGAGCCACGAGGACTCAGCAATCCCATTACCATGGGTATCAAGACTAGCAAAGCTTAATGGGTAAGGAAGGGGTAAAGTCGTGAGGTTATAGCAGCAAGTATGCATATATGGTGGCTAACATACGCAAATAAGAGCGAGAAGAGAGGCAATGGAATGGTCGTGAAGCTAGCAATGATCAAGAAGTGATCCTGAACTCCTACTTACGTCAAACATAACCCAAAACCGTGATCACTTCCCGGACTCCGCCGAAAAGAGACCATCATGGCTACACACGCGGTTGATGCGTTTTAATTATAATTTGGTGTCAAGTTATCTACAACCGGACATTAACAAATTCCCATCTGCCACATAACCGCGGGCACAGCTTTCGAAAGTTTAAACCCTGCAGGGGTGTCCCAACTTAGCCCATTATAAGCTCTCACGGTCAACGAAGGATATTCCTTCTCCCAGGAAGACCCGATCAGTCTTGGAATCCCGGCTTACAAAACATTTCGATAATGGTAAAACAAGACCAGCAAAGCCGCCCGATGTGCCGACAATCCCGATAGGAGCTGCACATATCTCGTTCTCAGGGCAACACCGGATGAGAGATCCTACGAGTAAAACCAGCCCTCAAGTTTCCTCGAGGTGGCCCCGCAGTCTACTTAGTTCGGACCAGCACTTAGAGAAGCACTGGCCCGGGGGGGCTAAAATAAAGATGACCCTCGGGTTGGCCGACCCAAGGGAAGGGTATAGGTGATGGTGAGGCAAATGGTAAAACCAAGGTTGGGCCTTGCTGGCAAAGCGAACTGTCAAGGGGGTCCCATAAATCACCCAACCGCGTAAGGAACGCAAAATCAAGGAACATAACACCGGTATGACGGAAACTAGGGCGGCAAGAGTAGAACAAAACACCAGGCATAAGGCCGAGTCTTCCACCCTTTACCAAGTATATAGATGCATTAAGAGATATTGTGATATCCCAACATAATCCTGTCCATTATGGGGCAATCTTCAACTTCACCTGCAACTAGCAACCTATAAGAGGGGCTGAGCAAAAGCGGTATCATAGCCAAGCAATGGTTTGCTAGGAAGGGTGAAAAGGTTAGAGGCTGACATGGCAATTTGGGAGGCTTGAAGAACAAATGATAGGTAGCGCAGCATGGCGATAGAATGAAGCAACTAGCATAGCAATGATAGTAGTGAGATCCAAGGTGATGGTCATCTTGCCAGAAATCCCGCAAGGAAGAAGAATGAGTCCTTGAAGAAGATGAAGCCACAAAGACGAACCAAGTATAGATGAACGAATCCTCACGATCGCAATGAAACAGGAACTATCGAGAAGGAGCACAACCGGAAAGAAGCAAACAACAATGTAAACACACAACACATAAACATGACATGATGCACAACCAAACATGATGCATGACAAAGCTAGGTGAGGCTACTCATGGCAAGAGATGATGCATACAAGAGCAACATATCAAAGCAAGTTTAAATGAGGCCGGAAACAAGATATAACAATTCCGGTAAGTCCTCAAATGAAAATTTCGAAATTGGTCCAGATCGGAATAAACCTTATGTTCAAGTTGTCAAACAACAAGTGAAGATCCACAAAGATGATCTACACAAAATTCTAGTCAAGTTACATATAAAGTTCAATTAGTTCGGAGCTACGGCCTAAGATATGAGCAAAACAAGTTAAACATGCCATTGATGCAAAATGCATGCAAACATCAAGCAAACAGCTCAAAAGAAGGATGCAACAAGATAATATGAAACTACATGCAATTCTAAGCAAGTTTCATATAGAGCACACTCAAAATGGAGCAACGGTGCAACACATACACTCAAAACGGAGCAACGGTGCAACACATACACTCCAAACAAGATATAACAACAATCTGTCCAAAACAGCAAATAGGGATATTACAAGCATCATGAAGATATGCTACAACACCTCAAAATGAAAACAAAAGGCATGGACATGATGTACAGGTAAAGCATGACAAAACATGAACACTGAACTATCTCCAGAAATCAATAGAACATGCTCAAAACGACATGCTAAGATTGCAAATAATAACAGTTTCAGGCTTAGCAGAAATCACTAAGCATGGCAGAAATAACATCAGGTTGCAATGTTTAGAGCTATCAAACAACATGCTACGGGAACTTATCATGGCAAACAATGGAATGGCATGCTAATACTAAAGACAAAGAACAAATCTTCCTTACTAAATTAATTCCACAGATCAACAGAAAACATGCTAGCATCCATGCAAACATGACAAATGATATGGCAGATTCAGACATCGCAGGAACAACAATAAGTAGGCATGTTGTTGAGCTTGTGCAACTCACCAAAGAACAACACATCGCACGACAAGGTGACTAACAATAAGATGACATATTTATGAAGCTAAGCATGGAAATAGCAAGGTCATAGGGTGCATGGGTCACTAGCAAAGCACATGGCAAAACTGAACTTAATGTTAACAGGCTGACAGCAACATTATTTAGCAATTTGAGAGCAAGATTACAGCAAGATACAGTAGGCTATAAATGCAACCAGAGGCATGGATCGATATAGAATGACATGTTAACAAAACATCCTTAGTGAACATCTCCAGATTATGCATAGAATGACTTGTAGCAGTAGGTTTACATAGCATCATGATATAGCAAATTCAGCCTAGCAAAACAGTAATAGCAAGTACCCTACTTCATGAGCTCGATGCACTCACTACAAGAGTCACAAAAATACATGGATTACACCACTGTGAAGATGGCATGATGTAGCTCAAAACTCATGTAGACTTCCAGCTCATAGGATGCACACACAAAATGCAATGAAAATGACAAAACATCAAGTTCTCTTAACAAACAGCAGTTAACATCATATAGCACTTTTGCAATAATGATTAGGGCATCAAGACGAACTAAAACAAGCATGGAACAATGGAACAAAATGAATAGCATCTCACAATGAACATTTTGACATATTATATGCGTGAATTGGAGCACCGAGCACGAAGTTACGCACATCACAACAATGCATCAGGAAATAGTTTAACATGGACTTGGCCAGAATACTGCGAGCGCTGAATAACTAAATGACGCCCGAGGCGACAGATAGCACAGACGGCGGCTGCTCACCTAAGCGAGCCTGGCCCAGGTCGGAGAGGAGGAGGCCTGACTTTGCGGGGCTGGGTCGGCAGCAGGGCCTCACGGGGACGGCCCACGCGCGACGCGCGGCTGTGCGTGCGCCCGCCCGCCCGCACGCTCGAGGACGGCCGCGCCGGCGGCGGCTTCTGGCGATGGACATACGGCAGGGTGGAGGAAGAGCTCACCGGATCCGCCTGATCTGTGCGAAGCACCAGCAGGGGAGGCTGGGAACCGGCCGGATCTGTCACCGAGGGGCCGGGCGGCGCCGGAACGGTGGCGGCGGAGGAGCTATGCGATGCGGCGGCGGGGACGAACGGGAGGCGCGGGACCACGCGGGAGGCGGTGAATCTAATGAGGCGGCGCTCGGGGTGGCGCCTGGGGTCGTCGGCGGGGCGACGCACGCGAGGAGGCGACATCCGGCGAGGGATGCGGCTACGGGGCGGTGGCGGGACCGGAGGGACAGGAAGGCGGAACGGGGCGCGCTCGGGCCCGGTCGCGGCCCGGGGTGGGACTGCCATGGGTCGGGCGGGCCGCGGCGGAGCGGGGAGAGAAAGGAGGCCAGCGGGGACACATGGCACGCCATCATTCGCTGCGGGGGTGGTGGCGGACATGTCCGGCGGTGGGATGTGTTGGGGAACGTAGTAATTTCAAAATTTTCCTACGCACACGCAAGATCATGGTGATGACATAGCAACGAGAGGGGAGAGTGTTGTCCATGTACCCTCGTAGACCGTAAGCGGAAGCGTTAGCACAACGCGGTTGATGTAGTTGTACGTCTTCACGATCCGACCGATCCAAGCGCCGAACGTACGACACCTCCGAGTTCAGCACATGTTCAGCTCGATGACGATCCCCGGGCTCCGATCCAGCAAAGCTTCGGGGATGAGTTCCGTCAGCACGACGGCGTGGTGACGATGATGATGTTCTACCGGCGCAGGCCTTCGCCTAAGCTTCGCGACGATATGACCGAGGTGGAATATGGTGGAGGGGGGCACCGCACACGGCTAAGGAACGATCCGTAGATCAACTTGTGTGTTATGGGGTGCCCCCTTGCCCCCGTATATAAAGGAGGGAGGGGGAGGTGCAGTCGGCCACTTTGGGGTGCGCCTGGAGGAGTCCTACTCCCACTGGGAGTAGGACTCCCCCCTCTTGCCTTGGTGGAGAAGGAAAGGGGGGAGGGGAAAGAAGAAAGGGGGGCGCCCCCCCCCCCTTCCTTGTCCTATTCGGACTAGGGGGGGAGGGGGCGCGCGGCCTGCCCTGGCCGGCCCTCCACTTCTCCCTCATGGCCCACTAAGGCCCATTAACCCCCGGGAGGGCTCCAGTAACCCCCCGGTGTTCCGGTAAAATCCCGATTTCACCGGGAACCTTTCCGATGTCCAAATATAGGCTTCCAATATATCAATCTTTATGTCTCGACCATTTCGGGACTCCTCGTCATGTCCGTGATCACATCCGGAACTCCGAACAAACTTAGGTACATCAAAACTTATAACAACATATTCTACGAAGATCTTTATTGGTCAAACCGCATAACAACATACGTTGTTCCCTTTGTCATCGGTATGTTACTTGCCCGAGATTTGATCGTCGGTATCCAATACCTAGTTCAATCTCGTTACTGGCAAGTCTCTTTACTCGTTCTGTAACACATCATCTTATTACTAACTCATTAGTTATAATGCTTGCAAGGCTTAAGTGATGAGTATTACCGAGAGGGCCCAGAGATACCTCTCCGACAATCGGAGTGACAAAACCTAATCTCGAATTATGCCAACTCAACATGTACCTTCGGAAACACCTGTAGAGCACCTTTATAATCACCCAGTTAAGTTGTGATGTTTGGTAGCACACAAAGTGTTCTTCCGGTAAATGGGAGTTGCACAATCTCATAGTTGCAGGAACTTTGTATAAGTCATGAAGAAAGCAATAGCAACATACTAAACGATCAAGTGCTAGGCTAACGGAATGGGTCATGTCAATCACATCATTCTTCTAATGATGTGATCCCATTAATCAAATGACAACACATGTCTATGGTTAGGAAACATAACCATCTTTGATTAATGAGCTAGTCAAGTAGAGGCATACTAGTGACTATATGTTTGTCTATGTATTCACACATGTATCATGTTTCCGGTTAATACAATTCTAGCATGAATAATAAACATTTATCATGATATGAGGAAATAAATAATAACTTTATTATTGCCTCTAGGGCATATTTCCTTCAGTCTCCCACTTGCACTAGAGTCAATAATCTAGATTACATAGTAATGATTCTAACACCCATGGAGTCTTGGTGTTGATCATGTTTTGCTCGTGAGAGAGGCTTAGTCAACGGGTCTGCAACATTCAGATCCGTATGTATTTTGCAAATCTCTATGTCTCCCACTTGGACTTGGTCCCGAATGGAATTGAAGCGTCTCTTGATGTGCTTGGTCCTCTTGTGAAATCTGGATTCCTTTGCCAAGGCAATTGCACCAGTATTGTCATAGAAGATCTTCATTGGTCCCGACGCACTAGGTATGACACCTAGATCGAAAATGAACTCCTTCATCCAGACTCCTTCATTTGCTGCTTCCGAAGCAGCTATGTACTCCGCTTCACATGTAGATCCCGCTACGACGCTTTGTTTAGAACTGCACCAACTTACAGCTCCACCATTTAATAAAAATACGTATCTGGTTTGCGATTTAGAATCGTCCGGATCAGTGTCAAAGCTTGCATCGACGTAACCGTTTACGACTAGCTCTTTGTCACCTCCATATACGAGAAACATATCCTTAGTCCTTTTCAGGTATTACAAGATGTTCTTGACCGCTGTCCAGTGATCCACTCCTGGATTACTTTGGTACCTTCCTGCCAAGCTTATTGCTAAGCATACGTCAGGTCTGGTACACAGCATTGCATACATGATACAGCCTATGGCTGAAGCATAGGGAACATTTTTCATTTTCTCTCTATCTTCTGCTGTGGTCGGGCATTGAGTTTGACTCAACTTCACACCTTGTAGCACAGGCAAGAATCCTTTCTTTGCCTGATCCATTTTGAACTTTTTCAAAAAAAAATCAAGGTATGTGCTTTGTGAAAGTCCTATTAAGCGTCTTGATCTATCTCTATAGATCTTGATGCCCAATATGTAAGCAGCTTCACCGAGGTCTTTCATTGAAAAACTTTTATTCAAGTATCCTTTTATGCTATCCAGAAATTCTATATCATTTCCAATTAATAATATGGCATCTACATATAAAATTAGAAATGCTACAGAGCTCCCACTCACTTTCTTGTAAATACAGGCTTCTCCAAAAGTCTGTACAAAACCATATGCTTTGATCACACTATCAAAGCATTTATTCCAACTCCGAGATGCTTGCACCAGTCCATAAATGGAACGCTGGAGCTTGCACACTTTGTCAGCACCTTTTGGATCAACAAAACCTTCCGGCTGCATCATATACAACTCTTCTTCTAGAAATCCATTCAAGAATGCAGTCTTGACATCCATTTGCCAAATTTCATAATCATGAAATGCAGCAATAGCTAACATGATTCGGACGGACTTAAGCATCGCTACGGGTGAGAAAGTCTCATCGTAGTCAACCCCTTGAACTTGTCGAGCTTTATAGACAGTTATATTACCATCAGCGTCAGTCTTCTTTTTAAAGATCCATTTATTCTCAATGGCTTGCCGATCATCGGGCAAGTCAACCGAAGTCCATACTTTGTTTTCATACATGGATCCCATCTCAGATTTCATGGCTTCTAGCCATTTTGCGGAATCCGGGCTCATCATCGCTTCCTCATAGTTCGTAGGTTCATCATGGTCAAGTAACATGACTTGCAGAATAGGATTACCGTACCACTCTAGCCCGGATCTTACTCTGGTAGACCTACGAAGTTCAGTAGAAACTTGATCTGAAGTTTCATGATCATTATCATTAGCTTCCTCACTAATTGGTGTAATTGTCACAGGAACCGGTTCTCGTGATGAACTACTTTCCAATAATGGAGTAGATACAGTTATCTCATCAAGTTCTACTTTCCTCCCACTCACTTCTTTCAAAAGAAACTCCTTCTCTAGAAAGGATCCATTCTTAGCAACGAATGTCTTGCCTTCGGATCTGTGATAGAAGGTGTACCCAATAGTCGCTTTTGGGTATCCTATGAAGACACATTTCTCCGATTTAGGTTCGAGCTTATCTGGTTGAAGTTTCTTCACATAAGCATCGCAGCCCCGAACTTTAAGAAACGACAACTTTGGTTTCTTGCCAAACCACAGTTCATAAGGCGTCATCTCAACGGATTTTGATGGTGCCCTATTTAACGTGAATGCGGCCGTCTCTAAAGCATAACCCCAAAACGATAGCGGTAAATCAGTAAGAGACATCATAGATCGCACTATATCAAGTAAAGTACGATTACAGCGTTCGGACACACCATTTTGTTGTGGTGTTTTAGGTGGCGTGAGTTGCGAAACTATTCCACATTGTTTCAAGTGTAGGCCAAACTCATAACTCAAATACTCTCCTCCACGATCAGATCGTAGAAACTTTATTTTCTTGTTACGATGATTTTCTACTTCACTCTGAAATTCTTTGAACCTTTCAAATGTTTCACACTTGTGTTTCATCAAGTAGATATACCCATATCTGCTCAAATCATCTGTGAAGGTGAGAAAATAACGATACCCGCCGCGAGCCTCAACATTCATTGGGCCACAAACATCAGTATGTATGATTTCCAACAAATCAGTTGCTCGCTCCATAGTTCCGGAGAACGGTGTTGTAGTCATCTTGCCCATAAGGCACGGTTCGCAAGCACCAAGTGATTCATAATCAAGTGATTCCAAAAGTCCATCAGTATGGAGTTTCTTCATGTGCTTTACACCGATATGACCCAAACGGCAGTGCCACAAATAAGTTGCACTATCATTATTAACTCTGAATCTTTTGGTTTCAACACTATGAATATGTGTATCACTACTATCGAGATTTAATAAAAATAGACCACTCTTCAAGGGTGCATGACCATAAAAGATATTACTCATATAAATAGAACAACCATTATTCTCAGATTTAAATGAATAACCGTCTCACATCAAACAAGATCCAGATATAATGTTCATGCTCAACGCTGGCACCAAATAACAATTATTCAGGTCTAAAACTAATCCCGAAGGTAGATGTAGAGGTAGCGTGCCGACCGCGATCACGTCGACTTTGGAACCGTTTCCCACGCGCATTGTCACCTCGTCCTTGGCCAGTGCTCGCTTATTCCGTAGTCCCTGTTTCGAGTTGCAAATATTAGCAACAGAACCAGTATCAAATACCCAGGTGCTACTACGAGCTCTAGTTAGGTACACATCAATAACATGTATATCACATATACCTTTGTTCACTTTCCCATCCTTCTTATCCGCCAAATACATGGGGCAGTTCCGCTTCTAGTGACCAGTCTGCTTGCAGTAGAAACACTCAGTTTCAGGCTTAGGTCCAGACTTGGGTTTCTTCTCTTGAGCAGCAACTTGCTTGTTGTTCTTCTTGAAGTTCCCCTTCTTCTTCCCTTTGCCCTTTTTCTTGAAACTAGTGGTCTTGTTGACCATCAACACTTGATGCTCCTTCTTGATTTCTACCTCCGCAGCTTTTAGCATTGCGAAAAGCTCGGGAATAGTCTTGTTCATCCCTTGCATATTATAGTTCATCACAAAGCTCTTATAGCTTGGTGGCAGTGATTGGAGAATTCTGTCAATGACGCTATCATCCGTAAGATTAACTCCTAGTTGAATCAAGTGATTATTATACCCAGACATTTTGAGTATATGTTCACTGACAGAACTATTCTCCTCCATCTTGCAGCTGTAGAACTTATTGGAGACTTCATATCTCTCAATCCGGGCATTTGCTTGAAATATTAACTTCAACTCCTGCAACATATCATATGCTCCATGACGTTCAAAACGTCGTTGAAGACCCGGTTCTAAGCCGTAAAGCATGGCACACTGAACTATAGAGTAGTCATCAGCTTTGCTCTGCCAGACGTTCTTAACATCGTCAATTGCATCAGCAGCAGGCCTGGCACCTAGCAGTGCTTCCAGGATGTAAATTTTCTATGCAGCAATGAGGATAATCCTCAGGTTATGGATCCAGTCCGTGTAATTGCTACCATCATCTTTCAACTTTGCTTTCTCAAGGAACGCATTAAAATTCAACGGAACAACAGCACGAGCCATCTATCTACAAACAAACATAGACAAGCAAAATACTATCAGGTACTAAGTTCATGATAAATTTAAGTTCAATTAATCATATTACTTAAGAACTCCCACTTGGACAGACATCTCTCTAGTCATCTAAGTGATCACGTGATCCAAATCAACTAAACCATAACCGATCATCACGTGAGATGGAGTAGTTTTCAATGGTGAACATCTTTATGTTGATCATATCTACTATATGATTCACGCTCGACCTTTTGGTCTCCGTGTTCCGAGGCCATATCTGCATATGCTAGGCTCGTCAAGTTTAACATGAGTATTCTGCGTGTGCAAAACTGGCTTGCACCCGTTGTAGATGGACGTAGAGCTTATCACACCCGATCATCACATGGTGTCTGGGCACGACGAACTTTGGCAACGGTGCATACTCAGGGAGAACACTTCTTGATAATTTTAGTGAGAGATCATCTTAAAATGCTACCGTTAATCAAAGCAAGATAAGATGCATAAAGGATAAACATCACATCCAATCAATATAAGTGATATGATATGGCCATTATCATCTTGTGCTTGTGATCTCCATCTTCGAAGCACCGTCATGATCACCATCGTCACCGGCGCAACACCTTGATCTCCATCATAGCATCGTTGTCGTCTCGCCAACTATTGCTTCTACGACTATCGCTACCGCTTAGTGATAAAGTAAAGCAATTACAGGGCGTTTGCATTTCATACAATAAAGCGACAACCATATGGCTCCTGCCAGTTGCCGATAACTTCGGTTACAAAACATGATCATCTCATACAATAAAATATAGCATCACGTCTTGACCATATCACATCACAACATGCCCTGCAAAAACAAGTTAGACGTCCTCTACTTTGTTGTTGCAAAATTTTACATGGCTGCTACGGGCTTAGCAAGAACCATTCTTACCTACGCATCAAAACCACAACGATAGTTTGTCAAGTTGGTGCTGTTTTGACCTTTGCAAGGACCGGGCGTAGCCACACTCGATTCAGCTAAAGTGAGAGAGACAGACACCCGCCAGCCACCTTTAAGCACGAGTGCTCGCAACGGTGAAACCAGTCTCGCGTAAGCGTACGCGTAATGTCGGTCCGGGCCGCTTCATCTCACAATACCGCCGAACCAGAGTATGACATGCTGGTAAGCAGTATGACTTGTATCGCCCACAACTCACTTGTGTTCTACTCGTGCATATAACATCAACGCATAAAACCTAGGCTCTGATGCCACTGTTGGGGAACGTAGTAATTTCAAAATTTTCCTACGCACACGCAAGATCATGGTGATGACATAGCAACGAGAGGGGATAGTGTTGTCCACGTACCCTCGTAGACCGTAAGCGGAAGCGATAGCACAACGCGGTTGATGTAGTCGTACGTCTTCACGATCCGACCGATCTAAGCGCCGAACGTACGGCACCTCCGAGTTCAGCACACGTTCAGCTCGATGACGATCACCGGGCTCCGATCCAGCAAAGCTTCGGGGATGAGTTCCGTCAGCACGACGGCGTGGTGACGATGATGATGTTCTACCGGCGCAGGGCTTCGCCTAAGCTTCGCGACGATATGACCGAGGTGGAATATAGTGGAGGGGGGCACCGCACACGGCTAAGGAACGATCCGTAGATCAACTTGTGTGTTATGGGGTGCCCCCTTGCCCCCGTATATAAAGGAGGGAGGGGGAGGTGCGGCCGGCCCCTTTGGGGTGCGCCTGGAGGAGTCCTACTCCCACCGGGAGTAGGACTCCCCCCTCTTGCCTTGGTGGAGAACAAAAGGGGGGAGGGGAAAGAGGAAAGGGGGGCGCCGCCCCCCCCCCCTTCCTTGTCCTATTCGGACTAGGGGGGGAGGGGGCACATGGCCTGCCCTGGCCGGCCCTCCTCTTCTCCCTCATGGCCCACTAAGGCCCATTAACCCCCGGGAGGGTTCTGGTAACCCCCCGGTGTTCCGGTAAAATCCCGATTTCACCCGGAACCTTTCCGATGTCCAAATATAGGCTTCCAATATATCAATCTTTATGTCTCTACCATTTCGGGACTCCTCGTCATGTCCGTGATCACATCCGGAACTCCGAACAAACTTCGGTACATCAAAACTTATAAACTCATAATAAAACTGTCATTGTAACGTTAAGCGTGCGGACCCTACGGGTTCGAGAACTATGTAGACATGACCTAGAACAATTCTCGGTCAATAACCAATAGCGGAACCTGGATGCTCATATTGGTTCCTACATATTCTACGAAGATCTTTATCGGTCCAACCGCATAACAACATACGTTGTTCCCTTTGTCATCGGTATATTACTTGCCCGAGATTTGATCGTCGGTATCCAATACCTAGTTCAATCTCGTTACTGGCAAGTCTCTTTACTCGTTCTGTAACACATCATCTTATTACTAACTCATTAGTTATAATGCTTGCAAGGCTTAAGTGATGAGTATTACCGAGAGGGCCTAGAGATAGCTCTCCGACAATCGGAGTGACAAAACCTAATCTCGAATTATGCCAACTCAACATGTACCTTCGGAAACACCTGTAGAGCACCTTTATAGTCACCCAGTTACGTTGTGACGTTTGGTAGCACACAAAGTGTTCTTCCGGTAAACGGGAGTTGCACAATCTCATAGTTGCAGGAACTTTGTATAAGTCATGAAGAAAGCAATAGCAACATACTAAACGATCAAGTGCTAGGCTAACGGAATGGGTCATGTCAATCACATCATTCTTCTAATGATGTGATCCCATTAATCAAATGACAACACATGTCTATGGTTAGGAAACATAACCATCTTTGATTAATGAGCTAGTCAAGTAGAGGCATACTAGTGACTATATGTTTGTCTATGTATTCACACATGTATCATGTTTCCGGTTAATACAATTCTAGCATGAATAATAAACATTTATCATGATATGAGGAAATAAATAATAACTTTATTATTGCCTCTAGGGCATATTTCCTTCAGGATGGACATGTCCGGCGGCGGGAGGAGGCAGCAGCTAGGGTTAGTGGGATTCATCCGCGAATATCGGAGGAGGGTTTGTTTATATAGGTAAAGGGAGCTAGGAGTGTCCAAATGGGGTGCGGTTTTCGCCCACACGATCACGATCGAACGACCGAGAGCGTGGAGGGGGCTTGGATGGGCTAGCGGGCTGTGGTGAAGAGGGGCTTGGCTGCAAAGAGAGAGGGGTTTCGGGCAATGCGGTTAACCGTTGGGGCGTCAAACGGACTCCGAATGCGACGAAAATTGACAGGCGGTCTACCTACTCTAAAACAACACTGCATGCCAGGTTTCATCCCATTTCGAGAACATTTTTATCCCGCTCACAGAACAAGGTCTGAGAGGGGCGACGGGTGCAGGCGAGAGTGTGGCTGGGCTCAGAACGGACAACAGAGAGAACCGAGGAAACCCGGACGATGCAAGTTTTGAAAAACATGCAGATGAAATGCAGATGATGACATGGAAAAATGAAACGCGCAAGCAAATGACATGGCAACTACGGTGAATAACTGGGAGACACCTGGCGCATCGAATTCGGGGGCGTTACAACTCTCCTCCACTAACAAGACATCTCGTCCCGAGATCTTAGGAACAAGACGAAAGGTAAAGAGGAAGAGGTGAAGTAAGAACAGACGGGAAAAGATGAACAAAGTCGAGAGCACTTGGGTAGAAAGAGGAACGGCGAATATGACGAGAATTAGAAGCTCAAGAAACAAGATAGACTATGAAACCACTCCGGTTAGAATAAGATAGGAAAGGAATAAGAACATAAGAATTTCGGCAACACTCTGACTGAAAATGGAAGGGATAGAACAAGAACTTCACACGATGGGATGGCACTTGATGAGATGAACAACGCAATGCCTCAGGAAGAATTGAAAGAGTTGAATGAAAAGAACTTAGAAGGAAGGATTGAATGGAGTTGTTGAGAAAATCAACAACGAAAGAATAAGCTTGTTGTGTGTTTATCAAAACAACTCAAAACTTCCAGTGAAATTATACCACAACCAATGTCTGAATAGCTGAGAAGAACGAAGAAATGCAAAATTCCACTTCAAAAGAAAACGGAGAATTAATTGCACTTCGAGACGCGAGAAGAAAAGATACTTGAACTCCTCCAACAAAATCTTGATGAACTCTTGAAGAATGAATTAAATCATGAAGAACCACCATGAAGAACTCCGGTGACAAAAGGATGATGAGATAAAAAATGAAGGATGAAAAGAATAAGACTAAAGCCTTGCGTTGGTTTAGATGGAGGTTCCGACGAGATGGCCGAGAAAAAATTGAACTCCGGAAAAGAAAAGATGTAAACACTTCAAACCAAGAATTTGAGATGATGAACAAGCTCCAAAAGGAAGAGGTTAATCAACTTGCTGAAAGAAGAATAAGAATTATGTTATGCTTATCCTCCACCAATTAAATTGATGAGAGGCAATGGATTTGTATACTACTTATTCTTGTTGAAAAGGATTTTAGGGGGGGGGGGGTAGAGCACAAAACTTGAAAAATTCTTCATGAACCATCGGTAGGATTGGAAAGAACGAATGAATTAATATGATAATCAAAGAAAAAGAATCTTGAACGAACCACCGTAAGAATTCAAAAATGACTGCTGAAAGAGAATGAATCACCGGGGAGAATTAGAAGAACAAATATGCTAGAGGGAATTTAGATGCAAAAGAACAAAGAGATAATGAGCTGATAAAGAATACGTGCCAGATGCGCCGGGATAATTGGGTAACGATAGTTAGAATGATGGCCTCTGGTGAAAGGAAACGAAAAATAACTCCTGACATACTCCGGATGGTTAAGAAAAGAATATTTGACAAATGGAATAATTTGAGAGGCTAGCATGAAACTTGAACCACGAATCTTCGAGAGAACGGGCAATATTTAAAGGAAAAACTCTTCTTCGATCTTCAAATGACGACGAGAAACACCACCAAAATTGTTAAGGCACTTCGGGGGAACAAAAAGCGGAGAGGTTGATGCAACAATGAAAATGATTCGAAATTGATCTTGGAAAAGATCTGACTGATGAAATTCATACTTACGTCAAACTTTGAAAAGGATTTGAGAATAGCTCCGGTAAATTAGAAGAGTCAGGTAAGATCCTGGAAAAAGACCTGTGGGTTAGGGCCCACTGAAGAGAAAAACACCGTTGGAAAGGGATGTTGAACAGATAGATGATGCACCGAAACAATTGAAATATTTGAATGAGGTGACAACCTCGAATTAATTCACACACAGACGAATCTCCTGAGATGTCTTGAGCACTCCGGAAGGATAAACTGGCGAGAGGCGAATGAGCAGGGAAAACACTTGAGCCAAGGAAAAAGAATGTGAACAACCCGAAAAACTTGAATTGAGTCCACCAGTAAAGAGATGAAGAATGTCAAACAAAACGAGAATTCACCGGTTGAAACAATTGACGAAAGACCGAAGGGGTTTCGCACGAATGACGTTGATGGTCGAAAGAGACTCAGACTCCGGGAATAGAAAGGGTGGGAAGGCGGGAAAACAAAGGCACCTGGAAGGGAGAACCAACGAATATCTTGAAGAGAAAACACCGGTTGAAAGAAAGCAAAGGCTTCACACAAGTAGGATGGATGCTCGATTACGGATTCCGGCTTCGAGAAGAAAAGGGTGGGCGGGTGGGAAAAATAAAACATCTGAGTATTGAACGCAAAGATGAAGAGGCTAAAGTCAACTTGACGAGAAATGCACCGGATGAAAAGAGCTGAGGAACAACAATCGAAAAACTAACTATGTGATCCTAAAGAAAGTTTGAAGGGGAAGAGAAGTAATTCAAAAAACCTACATCAAGATTCCTTACCAGAGCGACGAAGGGGCTGTGGAGTAAAAAGAATTCCTACTCTCCGATATAATAAACTCCGAAAACGGTTTTCTTCTAGACTCGACAACGGCCAAACTACATGATCCATCAAGGGGGCTCCTATGGTCGGTCGAGGCTCTGATACCAACTTGTCATGCCCAAGATGTGACCCTATCCTAAAGGAACTCGAAGGTCCCACCAAGGATAGAACCGAATATTGATACACTTTTGCAAGGTGGATATCATTACATCAACATTACATAATAGATGGGGATACATACAAAAGGCATACAATGCCACAAGAATACAACATCATCTTACATAAGATCAACATCCGACTACGGATGAAACACAAACAGAAACTCAAATGACATCCAACCTGCTAGCCCAGGCTGCCGACCTGGAACCTATCCCCTGATCGAAGAAGAAGCATAAGAAGAACTCCAAAACAAGCAAACATCGCTCTCGCATCATGATCGTCGCAAAACATGTACCTGCAACTGTTGTTGTAGTAATCTGTGAGCCCCGAGGACTCAGCAATCCCATTACCATGGGTATCAAGACTAGCAAAGCTTAATGGGTAAGGAAGGCGTAAAGTGGTGAGGTTGCGGCAGCGACTAAGCATATATGGTGGCTAACATACGCAAATAAGAGCGAGAAGAGAGGCAACGGAACGGTTGTGAAGCTCGCAATGATCAAGAAGTGATCTTGAACTCCTACTTACGTCAAACATAACCCAAAACCGTGTTCACTTCCCGGACTCCGCCGAAAAGAGACCATCACGGCTACACACGCGGTTGATGCGTTTTAATTCGAATCTGGTGTCAAGGTATCTACAACCAGACATTAACAGATTCCCATCTGCCACATAACCGCGGACATGACTTTCGAAAGTTTAAACCCTGCAGGGGTGTCCCACCTTAGCCCATTATAAGCTCTCATGGTCAACGAAGGATATTCCTTCTCCCAGGAAGACCCGATCAGTCTCAGAATCCCGGTTTCCAAGACATTTCGATAATGGCAGCAAAGCCACCCGATGTGCCGCCAATCCCGATAGGAGCTGCACATATCTCGTTCTCAGGGAAATACCGGATGAGACTTGTCACGCCGAAGATGCGACCCTATACTAAAGGAACTCGAAGGTCCCACCAAGGATAGAAGCGCATCTTGAAGACGTTTTTGCAAGGTGGATATCATTACATCAACATTACATAATAGATGGGGATACATACAAAAGGCATACAATGCCACAAGAATACAACATCATCTTACATAAGATCAACATCCGACTATGGATGAAACACAAACAGAAACTCAAACGACATCCACCCTGCTAGCCCAGGCTGCCGACCTGGAACCTATCCCCTGATCGAAGTAGAAGCAGAAGAAGAACTCCAAAACAAGCAAACATCACTCTCGCGTCATGATCGTTGCAAAACCTATACCTGCAATTGTTGTTGTAGTAATCTGCGAGCCACGAGGACTCAGCAATCCCATTACCATGGGTATCAAGACTAGCAAAGCTTAATGGGTAAGGAAGGGGTAAAGTGGTGAGGTTGCAGCAGCGACTAAGCATATATGGTGGCTAGCATACACAAATAAGAGTAAGAAGAGAGGCAATGGAACGGTCGTGAAGCTAGCAATGATCAAGAAGTGATCCTGAACTCCTACTTACGTCAAACACAACCCAAAACCATGTTCAGTTCCCAGACTCCGCCGAAAAGAAACCATCACGGCTACACACGCGGTTGATGCGTTTCAATTCGAATCTGGTGTCAAGTTATCTACAACCGGACATTAACAAATTCCCATCTGCCACATAACCGCGGGCACGGCTTTCAAAAGTTTAAACCCTACAGGGGTGTCCCAACTTAGCCCATTATAAGCTCTCATAGTCAACGAAGGATATTCCTTCTCCCAGTAAGACCCGATCAGTCTCGGAATTCCGGTTTACAAGACATTTCGACAATGGTAAAACAAGACCAGCAAAACCGCCCGATGTGCCAACAATCCCAATAGGAGATGCACATATCTCGTTCTCAGGGCAACACCAGATGAGACAGAGCTATCTCCATAAATCACTAGAACATGCTCAAAACGACATGGTAAGATTGCAAATAATAACAATTCCAGGCTTAGCAAAAATCACTGAGCATGGCAGAAATAACATCAGGTTGCAATGTTTAGAGCTATCAAACAACATGCTACAGGAAATTATCATGGCAAACAAAGGCATGGCATGCTAATACTAAAGCTAAAGAACAAATCCCCCTTACTGAAATAATTCCAAATAACAACAGAAAACATGGTAGCATCCATGCAAACATGGCAAATGACATGGCAGATTCAGACATGGCAGGAACAACAATAAGTAGGCATGTTGGTGAGCTTGTGCAACCCACCACAGAGCAATACATGGCATGAAAAGGTGACTAACAGTAAGATGATATATATATGAAGCTAAGAATGGCAATAGCATGGTCAGACGGTGCATGGATCACTAGCAAAGCACATGGCAAAACTGAACTTAATGTTAACAGGCTGACAGCAACATTATTTTGGCAATTTGAGATCAAGATTACAACAAGCTACAGCAGGATATAAATGCAACCAGGGGCATGGATGGATACAGCATGACATGTATAACAAAACATCCTTAGTGAAAATCTCCAGATTATGCATAGAATGACTTGTAGCAGCAGGTTTAGATAGCATCATGATATAGCAGATTTAGCCTAGCAAAACAGTAACAGCAAGTACCCTACTTCATGAGCTCGATGCACTCACTAAAATACTCACAAAAATACATGGATTACACCACTATGAATATGGCATGATGTACCTCAAAACTCATGTAGACTTCAAGCTTATAGGATGCACACACAAAATGCAATGAAAATGACAAAACAGCAAGTTCTGTTAACATACAATAGTTAACATCATATAGCACTCTTACAACGACGATTAGGGCATCAAGATGAACACAAACAAGCATCGCACAATGTAACAAAATGAAGAGCATATCACAATGAACATTTTGACATATTATATGCGTGAATCGGAGCACCAAGCACGATGTTACACACATCACAACAATGCATCAAGAAATAGTTTAACAGGGACTTAGCCAGAATACTGCGAGCGCTGAATAACTAAACGACGCCCGAGGCGACACATAGCACAGACGGTGGCTGCTCACCTAAGCGGGCCTGGCCCAGGTCGAAGAGGAGGAGGCCTGGCTTGGCGGGGCTGGGCCGGCAGCAGGGCCTTGCAGGGAGGGCCCACGCGCGACGCACGGTTATGCGTGCACCCGCCCGCACGCATGGTCGAGGAAGGCTGCGCCAGCGGCGGCTTCCGGCGATGAAGGGACGACGCGGAGGAAGAGCTCGCCGGATCCGCCTGATCCGGTCGAAGCAGCGGTAGCGGAGGCCGGAAACCGACCGGATCTGTCGCCGGCGGGCCGGGCGGCGCCGGAACGGTGGCGGCGGCGGAGCTGTGTGATGCGGCGGCGGGGACAAACGGGAGGCGCGGGACCACGCGGTAAGCGGCGGATCTGACGAGGTGGCGCTCGGGGTGGGGCCTGGGGTCGTCGGCGGGGTGACGCAGGCGAGGATGCGACATCCGGCGAGGGACGCGGCTGCGGGGCGGCGACGCAGCTTGCTGGCGGCAGGACCGGAGGGGCAGGGAGGCGGAGCGGGGCGCGGGCGCGCTCGGGCCCGATCGCGGCCCGGGGCAGGCCTGCCGTGGGCCGGGCGGGCCGCGGCAGCGCGGGGAGAGAGAGATGGCCGGCGGGGACACATGGCGCGCCGTGATTCGCTACGGGTGAGGGAGTCCTGGACTAGGGGGTGTCCGGATAGCCGAACTATCATCATCGGCTGGACTCCAAGACTATGAAGATACAAGATTGAAGACTTTGTACTCCTTGTCGGACTCCGTACCTCCCGCGACCCCTCCAATCGAATCCGATTGGGCGCCGATCATGGAGTTCACCGCTGCGGACATCTTTCAACACGCACCTTTCGGCGACATCTTGAGTTCGCTAAAGTATCTCTCGTTATCAGGAGAGCCCTGGCCGGACTACGGTCAGGACGGTTGGTATGCGGACGATGAAGAAATTCAAAGCCCACCCACCACCCACTTAGTAGCCATTGTCGACGATCTAACCGACATGCTAGACTTCGACTCCGAAGACATCGACGGTATGGACGACGATGCCGGAGACGACGAAGAACCAGCGCCTACTGGGCACTGGAAAGCCACCTCATCATATGACATATACATGGTGGATATCCCAAAGGATGGGAATGGCGAAGGAACAGCGGAGGATGACCCCTCCAAGAAACAGCCCAAGCGCCAGCGTCAGCGGTGCCGCTCTAAATCCCGCCACAGCAAGAATGGAGATTCCGGCACCGGAGATAATAATACCCCAGACAGTGCCGAAGACAACCCCCTCCAGCAAGATTCAGCACAGGAGGACGCAGAAGCCAGCCCTCATGAGGGAGTGGCAGACGAAGAGGTAGAGGATGATAATTACATGCCTCCCTCCGGAGACGAGGCAAGCCTCAACGACGACGAATTTGTCGTGCCTGAGGATCCCGTCGAACAAGAGCGTTTTAAACGCAGGCTTATGGCCACGGCAAACTGCTCAAGAAAAAGAAGCAACAGCTTAGAGCTGATCAAGATCTGCTAGCCGACAGATGGACTGAAGTCCTTGCGACCGAAGAGCATGAGCTCGAACGCCCCTCCAAAAGCTACCCCAAACGCAAGCTGCTCCCCCGATTAGAGGAGGAGGCATATAAACCCGCATCACCAGCGCACAATACGGCTGACCGACCACCCCGTGGCCGCGACAGAGAGGCCTCTAGGCCCTCCACTAGAACCGTACCCCCGCATCGCTCGAAAAGCACAAGGATACAGGGGAACGCTCCGGACTTGCGGGATATATTGGAGGATAAGGCAAGACAATCAAGATCGATCTACGGATCGCGTGGGCGCCCCATGATAAGTGATGACAACCGTCGCGCCGGACACAGCAAGTCTGGCCGGGCCGAACACAGTAGACAAAGCTCTTTTGAGCTTCGACGTGATATAGCCCAATACAGAGGCGCCACACACCCACTATGCTTCACAGATGAAGTAATGGATCATCAAATCCCCGAAGGGTTTAAACCCGTGAATATTGAATCTAATGATGGCACAACAGACCCCGTGGTTTGGATCGAAGACTATCTCCTTCATATCCACATGGCCCGCAGTGATGATCTTCACGCCATCAAATACCTCCCACTCAAGCTTAAAGGACCAGCTTGGCATTGGCTCAACAGCTTGCCAGCAGAATCAATTGGGTGTTGGGAGGACCTAGAAGCCGCATTCCTTGATAACTTCCAGGGCACGTATGTGCGACCACCAGACGCTGACGACCTAAGCCATATAACTCAGCAGCTAGACGAATCGGCCAGACAATTCTGGACACGATTCTTAACTAAAAAATCAAATCATCGAATGTTCGGATGCGGAGGCCCTCGCGGCCTTCAAACATAACATCCGCGACGAGTGCCTTGCCTGGCACCTGGGACAGGAAAAGCCGAAATCTATGGCAACCCTCACATCACTCATGACCCGCTTCTGCGCGCGAGAGGACAGCTGGCTAGCCCGCAGCAACAACCTCAGCAAAAATTCTGGCAGTCCGGATATCAAGGACCAAAATGGCAGGTCGCGTCACAATAAGAACAAACGCCGCATTAACAGCGAAAATAATGAGGATACGGCAGTCAATGCCGGATTCAGAGGCTCTAAACCCGGTCAGCGGAAAAAGCCATTCAAAAGAACTACTCCGGGTCCGTCCAATTTGGACCGAATACTCGATCGCTCGTGCCAGATACACGGCACCCCCGAAAAGCCAGCTAACCACACCAACAAGGAATGTTGGGTATTCAAGCAGGCAGGCAAGCTAATTGCCGAAAACAACAACAAGGGGCTGCATAGCGATGACGAGGAAGAGACCCGACCGCCGAACAATAGAGGACAGAAGGGTTTCCCCCCCACAAGTGCGGAAGGTGAACATGATATACGCAACCCACATACCCAAAAGGGAGCGGAAGCGTGCACTCAGGGATGTATGCGTGATGGAGCCAGTCGCCCCGAAGTTCAACCCATGGTCCTCCTGCCCGATCACTTTTGATCGAAGGGACCACCCCACCAGCATCCGCCATGGCGGATTCGCCGCATGGTTTTAGACCCAATCATCGATGGATTTCACCTCACTAGAGTCCTGATGGACGGCGGCAGCAGCCTGAACCTGCTTTATCAGGACACAGTGCGCAAAATGGGCATAGAACCCTCAAGGATTAAACCCACAAAGACGACCTTTAAAGGCGTCATACCAGGTGTAGAGGCTAATTGTACAGGCTTAGTTACACTAGAAGTGGTTTTTGGATCCCCGGATAACTTCCGGAGCGAGGAGTTAATCTTCGACATAGTTCCGTTCCACAACGGCTGTCATGCTCTGCCCGAACGTACCGCGTTTGCAAAGTTCAACGCGGTGCCGCACTACGCATACCTCAAGCTCAAGATGCCAGGCCCTCGAGGAGTCATCACGGTCAACGGAAACACTGAACGGTCTCTCTGAACGGAGGAACATACAGCGGCTCTCGCGGCAGAAGTACAGTGCAGCCTCTTAAGGCAATTCTCGAGTCCGGCCGCTAAGCGACCGGACACGGCTAAACGCGCCCGGAGTAACCTACAACAAGACCACCTGACACGTTTCGAGCACGCGTAGCAATGCGGACCCAACCCCAGCCCCTGCAAAATTGCAAGACTGGTCGTTCGCGTACATCATTACGCTCTGGAGATACCATGGACATAGGGGGAGGGGCATGACCACGATAGGCCCAGAATGCAGCTTAACCACACCAGGGCCTCTCAAGTGTGTCGTTCTTTTTTTTCTTTTTTTCTTTTTTTTCTTACCCACAGGACTCCGTTCATCAGAGGCCCTGTCCGGCAGTAGACCGGCCGAACTCATGATGCAACAGCAAGGGAAGGAGAAAGGCTACGACGAATATCCAGGTGGTCTCCATTACGATCATTAAATCGGTTTTATACACCATTCCGCAGCCTACCCCTGGAGGGGGACATGTTTAATAGTCCCATCCCTTGCTTACCGCACTATTTGTATCGTTCTGCATTCACGGCAGTATTTCTTGAATAAACAATGCAGCACATTTTTGCTTATAATTGCATTTCTTTCTTATACATATGTTCATTTATGACATGTTGCATCCGTACACTTTGGTACGGCTAAATACACCAGGGGCTTATGTTTCCCGCATCATGGTGTGATAAGTCCGAACACTTTCACAAGTGCGGCACCCCGAACTTATAGCATTATATGCATCGGCTCCGAATCATGTCTTGGGTCAATAGTTGGGTTCGCCCGGCTCCCATGTTTTGGTACCTTACGTTCCATTGTATCGGCTAAGGTAGCACTGGGAGAACCACTGCGATTGCGCCCCAGTTGAGCTGGGCGAGTGCCTCAGTGGAGAAAGCAAAAACTGACCGTCATGATGAGGCGAGAGCCGGTCGCTGTTCGAGAGGTCTTTTTCGAGTCCCTAAAGACTTATGCCGCTTAGAGAGAGGAACCGGCTTTGTCCGGCCCAGGCATGGATAGCACCCCAAATTCGGCCTTCCGAACACTAGGGGCTTCGCCGAAATTTAAAATTATAGAATTCTATGGCTAAGTGAGAGTGTCCAAGCATTATAAGTCCGGTTGCCTCGTTCGTTGTGTTGAGCGCCTCCCTAGATGGACCCAAAAATGGGAACAAGAGTGCTCAAATTTATCCCGAACACCCCAGCACTCGTGGCATGCGGGCTGAAGCCGACGACTTTCCATCTCTCAGATTTGATAAACGACCGCACAGAAGGTAATATTTTAAATTAACAAGCGTTGCTTAGCGCATATGAACAAAGTTTTCATCGCATAGGATAAAAAAATGCGAGTCTACTCAAATATTACATCTTTGGAGCACTCACCCGCAATAATGCGGGCACCCTTCAGGACACTCTTATAATACATCTCGGGCGTGCGATACTCCATGCCCGGCGGTGGCGCGTCCGTCACAAGCTTCACAGCATCCATCTTGCCCCATTGCACCTTTGCGCGGGCAAGGGCCCAACGGGAACCTTCAATACAGGCGGAGTGCTTGATGACTTCAACCCATAGACACGCATCCACCAGCCGCCGCACTAGGCTGAAGTAGCTCCCAGGCATGGCCTCCTTGGGCCACAGCCGAACTATGAGGCCCTTCATGGCCTGTTCGGCCACCTTGTGGAGCTCGACTAGCTGCTTCAGCTGGTCGCTAAGGGGCACCGGATGTCCGGCCTCAGCATACTGAGACCAGAAGACCTTCTCCGTCGAGCTCCCCTCCTTGGCCCTATAGAAAGCGGCCACATCGGACATGCTGCGGGGCAGATCTGCGAACGCTCCTAGAGAGCTCCGAATTCGGGTAAGTGATAGGTAATTCACACTCACATGCTTGCTTTGCATGAAAAATGCCTTACCCGTCGCTATTTTCTTCAACACCTCGATTTCCTGGAGGACCTTATAGGCTTCGGCCTTAGCGGCTTTGGCACTCTCAAGAGCCGATGCAAGCTCGGACTCTCGAGTCTTGGAGTCGCGCTCCAAACTCTCATGTTTTTCTACGAGAGCCTGGAGCTCTTGCTGTACCTCCGCCACCCGCGCCTCCTGCTTCTCTCGCTCGGTGCGCTCCGCGGCCGCATTACGTTCGGCCGCAGACACCGCCTCCTTCAGGGTCGCCACCTCGTTCGTGGCCCCTGCAATACCCACGTTATCCTTGTCATTCTTCTCGCAACCAAATCCTTTTCTGTAAGGTACAATTTTAATAAGGTGTTACTCACCTTCCTTGTCCTCGAGCTGCTTCTTGGCACGGCCGAGCTCGTTCTCGGACCGCTCGAGGCTTTGATTCAAAGTATTGACCTCCGCAGTCATTGCAGTAGAGGTCAGCAACATAGCCTGCAATCCCATATTGACATATTTTTATGACTCCTGCATATATCTTTTTAGATCCTCAGTCCGGCTTTTCTTTCCAAACACCGAACCGAGCATCAGGGGCTACTGTCTATGCGGTACTATATATCATAATTCTTACCTCAAAGCCTGTTAAAAGGCTGCTGCAGGCTTCCGTCAGCCCGCTCTTGGCAAGCTGAACCTTCTGAATCACCGCACTCATGACGGTGCGGTGTTCCTCTTTGATGGAAGCGCTGTTGAGCGCCTCCAGCAAGCTATCCGGTGCCTCCAGCAAGCTATCCGGCGCCTCCGGTTGGACGGAGGCCGCCGGCATCACGGTCTTGCCCTTCTTACGAAGGGGCCGCCCACTGGACTCCGGAGCCACTACAGGTTCTGGTGCGGAGTCCGGTGCAAAGTCCGGGAGGTTGCCCTGCGGCACCTCCGGGGCCTCCTCCTCCTGGCGGGTCCCTTCCCGGGATCCCACCTCGGCATCATCCGCATCACGGGGGGTGGAGGCGGTCGGAAGGGAATCCATATCCGACACACCCAAGGACCCGCTCAACGAAGCGGGAAGATCATCCTTGGGTGGACTGCAGGGTTGTATGCGGCATTAGAAAGATACCATGTGGCGAAAAGAAAAATCATGAAGTTATTCGGGAGTCCGGATACTTACGATCTCGCCAGGGGCTTGGCCCTTGAAGGCCAATCCTCGTCGTCGTCGCCGGCGTTGGCAGAGCAGTCCAGGGGAAGAGTCCTTCCCTTATTGGACCCTTCAGCCTCCCTCATTGGGGAGGCCTTCCTTTTCTTCCCTCCCCCCGATGGGGGAGAGTCCTCTTTCTTCTCCTCCTCGCCTTCATGGGAGGAGTCCGCCTCTGAGTCACCGGACGATAAGTCCGATGACACCTGAAAATGGGAACTCTTTCGAGTGCCCGTGGCCTTCTTCTTGGCCTTCTTCTCCGGCACCACATGGGGTGCCGGAACCAGCAGCCCCATTAAGCGGGCGTCCGCTGGGTCTACTGGCAAAGGGGCCGGACAGTTAGTCTGCTCGGCCTTCTTCAGCCAGTCCTGTCAAAGGAGAGGGAGTTTAGATCCCGCATAGAGTCAAACTATGGAAAAAAAGTGTCCCGTAAAGGGTAAAATCGCTTACCTCGCTAGCCGGACGCTGTGAACTGAATATGCGATCTTCGGTAGCGGATGCGGGAGCCTCGGCGCCCTTAAACAGCACCCTCCAGGCCTCTTCGTACGTAGTGTCGAAGAGCCTGCTCAAAGTCTGGTGCTACGCTGAATCGAACTCCTACATATTGAAGTCCCGTTGTTGGCACGGGAGAATCCGGCGGATGAGCATGACCTGGACTATGTTGACAAGATTGAGCTTCTTGTTCACTAGCTTTTGGATGCAAGCTTGGAGTCCGGTCAGCTCCTCCGAATCACCCCATGTCCGGCCACTCTCTTTCCAGGAGGTGAGCCGTATGTGGATGCCAGATCTGAATTCGGGGGCCGCTGCCCATTCAGCGTCACGCGGCTCGGTGATGTAGAACCACCCCGATTGCCACCCCTTAATGGTTTCCACGAAGGTGCCCTCGAGCCAAGTAGCGTTGGGCATCTTGCCCACCATGGCACCTCCGCACTCCGCTTGGCTGCCCTTCACAACCTTCGGCTTGACACTGAAGGTCTTGAGACACAAGCCGAAGTGGGGCTGGATGCAGAGGAAGGCCTCACACACGACGATAAACACCGAGACGTTGAGGATGAAATTCGGGGCCAGATCATGGAAATCCAGGCCGTAGTAGAACATGAGCCCCCGGACAAAGGGATGGAGTGGGAAGCCCAGTCCGCGGAGGAAATGGGAAAGGAATACTACCCTCTCATGGGGCCTGGGGGTGGGGATGAGCTCCCCCTCGTCGGGGAGCCAGTGTGCGATGTCGTTGGACAGATATATGGCGCTGCGCAGCTTCTGGATGTGTCCCTCCGTAACGGAGGAGGCCATCCACTTGCCTCCCACTCTGGACATAGTTGGAGAAGGTTGAGGTGAGATGTGCGGACTTGGGCGCTGGAGCTCGAGTTCGCGAAGATGGATAAGCAAAGGAGGAAGAAGGCGTAGGTAAAAGGGTGGATCTTTATCCCCTTAGATGGGCGGACGAAACCATGCGTCCCCACTGGCCTGATAAAACTCGCTTATCTCCCAAGCACCGCAATCAGTGGCACGGTTGGGTTACCCGCGTCCGTATTGATGAGAATCCCGGGATAAGGGGAACACGATCTCTGCTTCGACAAGACGTACCAAGCAAACCGCTTCGCTAAGCGCGCTGAGGTGGTACAATAAAAACAATTCGAGTAAAGGCTTGGTGGTGGTGTGACGTCACGCCACAAAATACGTCAGCAGATTGAACTTGTGTACATATTATTCTCTCTATGGTGGTATGTGGAATTTATTTTGCAGAGCCAGACACTATCCTGGTGTTCACGATCTTCTATGAATTATTCGGAGGTGGAACCTGCCTTGCAATGCCGAAGACAATATGCGCGCTGGACTCGTCGTCGTTGAAGCCTAGTTCAGGGGCTACTGAGGGAGTCCTAGACTAGGGGGTGTCCGGATAGCCGAACTATCATCATCGGCCGGACACCAAGACTATGAAGATACAAGATTGAAGACTTCGTCCCGTGTCCGGATGGGACTTTCCTTGGCGTGGAAGGCAAGCTTGGTGATACGGATATGTAGATCTCCTACCATTGTAACCGACTCTGTGTAACCCTAGCCCTCTCCGGTGTCTATATAAACCGGATGGCTTTAGTCCATAGGACGAACAACAATCATACCATAGGCTAGCTTCTAGGGTTTAGCCTCCTTGATCTCGTGGTAGATCTACTCTTGTAATACCCACATCATCAATATCAATCAAGCAGGACGTAGGGTTTTACCTCCATCAAGAGGGCCCGAACCTGGGTAAAATATCGTGTCCCTTGTCTCCTGTTACCATCCGCCTAGACGCGCAGTTCGGGACCCCCTACCCGAGATCCGCCTGTTTTGACACGGACAACGGGGGTGGTGGCGGACATGTCCGACGGCGGGATGGACATGTACGGTGGCGGGAGTAGGAAGGAGCTAGGGTTAGGGGGATTCATCCGCGAATTTCGGAGGATGGTGTGTTTATATAGGTAAAGGAGGCTAGGAGTGTCCAAATGGGGTGCGGTTTTTGCCCACATGATCACGATCGAACGACCGAGAGCATGGAGGGGGTTTGGATGGGCTAGCGGGGTGTGGTGAAGAGGGGCTGGGCTGCAAAGAGAGAGGGATTTTGGGCTACGCGTAACCGATGGGGCGTCGAACGGACTCCGAATGCGACGAAAATTGACAAGAGATCTACCTACTCTAAAACAACACCGCACGCCAAGTTTCATCCAATTCCGAGAATTTTTTTATCCCGCTCATGAAACAAGGTCTGAGAGGGGCGACGGGTGCAGGCGAGAGTGTGGCTGGGCTCAGAACGGACAAAAGAGAGAACCGAGGGAACCTGAACGGATGCAAGTTTTGAAAAACATGCAGATGAAATGCAGATGATGACATGGCAAAATGCAACACGCAAGCAAATGACAAGGCAACTACGGCGAATAACTGGGAGACACCTGGCGCATCGAATCCGGGGCGTTACACATATGGTGTCTAGCTTGTATTGCTCCTAATTAGTGTAAACTGCATCTGCTTAGCTTACACATGATACGTGTGAATATGACGCGCTTTCCTGTTTTTGGTACATACTATATTTGTCTATCACACCATGTTCTTACATGAAACAACTCTTCTTGTGTATCCTGCATCAGTCACTTATGATGGGACACCTTTAAGTTGGTAGTGTGATATTGGTTTCATCTTGAATATGATTTCTAGCATGTATTGCTTCTAGTTTGATGAACGCCACCTATGACGAGATAGTTTTAACTTGGCAGAGTGATATTGATTGCACCTTCCATATGGTGTCTAGTTTGCAGTGCTTCTAATTTGTTGAAGTGCCTTCTGCTTAGTTACCACATCATAGGTGTGAATATGTCAAGCCGTCCATTTTTTCATACATATTCCCTCCTCGTATCATGACTTTGCCTTTCATCAGAGTAGTGTTCATCAGTATCATGCATGAATGAGTTCTAAAGAGCAAATTATATTCCTTTTTCTTGTCGGTTTGACATCACAATGTAAAATCAATAAAGTCGAAGGAAATTGGCAAGGCATTGGATGATGGTGGTCCTTCCGAGCAACTGAAATGAAGGTTCTCTACAGATTCTACTCCGCCATCCTCCCAACAAGATTCGCAAGACAACGCAAGGCTAGACAGTCAACGTAGTTTTGTAGATCACAGGTGCTTGCTCTAACTTGGCACTATTATATGTGGTTGCATATTGCGTATGATGTCTAGATTGTATTGCTTCTAACTTTGTTGAATTGCATCTGCTTACTTTACACATAATGCCTGTGAATATGACACGTGTTCCTGTTTCTAGAACATACTATATTTGATCACATGATGTTCTTACATCAGACTACTTTTCTTGCATATCCCGCATCAATCACTTATGATAAGGCACCTTTAAGTCGCCACTTTGATATTGGTTGTGTCTTGCATATGATTTCTAGCATGTACTGCTTCTAATTTGTTGAAACACCACACACTTTGAACTTGGCAGAGTGATATTGGTTGCATCTTTCATATGGTGCCTAGCTAGCAGTGCTTCTAATTTGTTGAAATGCCTTCTGCATAGTTACCACATCATAGGTGTGAATATGCCATGACATCCTGTTTTTCATACATATTCCATCCTTGCATCATGTGTTTGCCTTTCATCTGAGTAGTGTTCGTTAGTATCATGCATGAATGAGTTCTGAAGAGCGAATTTTGTTCGTTTTTATTATCGGTTTGACTTCACAATGCAAAATCATTACAGCTGAAGGAAATTAGTCCCGTAGTGGATGATGGTGGTCCTTCGGAGCAACTCAAATAGGGGGTCTCTACAGATTCTACTCCGCCATCCTCCCAACAAGATTCGCAAGACAACAAAAGGCTAGACAGTCAACGTAGCTGTGTAGATGATGAGCACATCACCCCTACTCCACCATCACAGGTGCTTGCTCTAACTTGGTACTATTATATGTGGTTGCATGTTGCGTATGATGTCTAGCTTGTATTGCTTCTAACTTTGTTAAATTGCATCTGCTTACTTTACACATAATGCCTGTGAATATGACATGTGTTCCTGTTTCTAGAACATATGTGTACATGATGAGCACATCTCCCCTACTCCACCATCACAGGTGCTTGCTCTAACTTGGAACTGTTATATGTGGTTGTGTTTTCCGTATGATGTCTAGTTTTTATTGCTTCTGATTATGTTGAATTTCATCTGCGTAGCTTACAACTTATACCTGCAACGATCACTTACCCATAAGATACATTTAACTTGGGACTGTGATGTAGGTTGCATCTTGCATTGTCCTCTAGCTTGTACCGCTTCTAATTTCTTGAAATGGCACTTACGACGAGACACTTTTTACCTGATAGAGTGATATTGGTTGCATGTTCATATGGTGCCTAGCTTTCATTTCTTCTAAGTTTGTTGAAATGCCTTCCGCTTACTATTTTTTCATACATATTCCATCCTCCTATCGTACATGTGAATATGAAACATTGTCCTTTTTGTATATATTCCATCCTCCTATCTCGCGCTTGCCTTACATCAAAGTAGTGTTCATCTGTATCATGCATCAACCAGTTATGCAGAGCTAATTTTATTCATCTTCTTGTGGTTTTGACTTCATAAGGCAATATCAGAAAATAGGAAGGAAAAGAGTAAGTTAGGGGATGTTGGTGGTCCTCCGTGCCAACGCAAACAGAGACTCTCTAGATTTGCCACTGCTGCTACTAATGAAGTTGAAGTCCCAAGTCTACATAATGAGTTCATCTGTCGTACTCCACCATCGCAGGTGCTTGCTCGAAGTTGACAGTGTGATAATTGGTTTCATGCTGCATATATTGTCTAGCCTGTATTTGTTCTATTTTGATTAAATTGCACCTGTAGAGTTTATACGTTATACATTTGCATATGACATGGCTTTCTGTGTCTAGAATACACTGCAGCTATCTATCATACCATGTTCTTAAATCAAAGTACTGCTGTTGTGTATCCCGCATCAGTCACTCATGATTGGACGCTTTTAACATGGCAGTTTGCTAGTGGTTGCATCTTGCATTGATTTATGTGTTGTACTGCTTCTAATTTTTCGAATTTCCACTTATGACAAGACACTTTTAACTTGGCAGAGTAATATTGGTTGCATCTTTCATATGGTGTCTAGCTTGCATTACTTCTATTTTCCTGAAAATCCTTCTGCTTAGTTTACACATTGTAGCTGTGAATATGTCATGCCGTCCTGTTTTTCTTACATACTCCATCCTCATACGGTTGTCTTACATCAAAGTATTGCTTGTATGTATCATGCATCAATGAGTTATGAAGAGCAATTTTATTATTTTGTGTTGTGGGTACGGCTTGACATGGCAAAGTCAAAAAAGAGCCAGGAAAATAATATAGTAGGGAGTGGTGTTACTCATCGGGTGAAACGAAAAAGGATCTGCCATCAAGATTCTACTGGTACTTATAGTGCAGTAGAAGGTCCAAGTCCACCGGCTAAATCTACAAACACAGTATCACCTGCTCCACCAGCTGCAGCATCCGCTTCAACTGTACCAGCATCTCAACGAGTTACTCGTTGGTTTGATCCGGAACTGGCCAGTTCCCAAGCTGCCTTCACACCTAACACTACTTCCGAAGCACTGCTGACACAACAGGACTTGGCAAGATCAGATGAACCTCATGAGCATCAACACCAAGACAGTACCTGACTGAGTCAAGTTGCAGTTGCATGCTCCTTTATATGTACTCTCACAGTTTGATGTACACGTGATTGTACTACCACCACGGTTTGATGTACATTGAACTTGCAGTTGCACAACGGCTCCTTTATATGTACTCTCATAGTTTGATGTACACGTGAATGTACTAGCACCACTGTTTGATGTACATTGAACTTGTATTTATGTATGTGCCTTACAAGTGTATCTTCTTCTCGGCTAACTGTTTGAAGAACAAAACCAACCGTTCTAAAGTGAAATTCCAACAGACAATACGATCTCATAGCTATATTGCACACTACGAGGCTCTTGTAAATAGCAGCTACTTCCTTCTTTTTTCTGTGCCATATTATCGTATCTATATTGACTTGTTCCAAATACAGAGGAAAGCCCGTGCGGACAAAAAGAACCTGAACCGAATGCAGTGCAGATCTTCAAGGACTGCCACACCAGCAAGATGAAGGGCATGAGCACACCAGTTTAAGCCGCTGTTGTAAGTCCTTATTCCTCCTGCCTTTGAACTGATTGGTACTGTGATGTGTTCATTTAACTACTTGGTTTGCAGCTAATGTCAGTTGCTCTGTTCAACTTTATACACAATTGTCTTAACGTATCATTTCACCTTACATGGTTTAAAAGAGATGAAGGATATTCTTTTGGTCTTGATCTGTAATCTAGTTGTTATGTTCACGTGCACAAACAATGATAAAATAGCTTGTTTGTTTTATATCTGTTTGCCCATGATATGAATGATGTCATACTATGTTCATCCTACTTTAAACCATGTCTCTTTATCCTTAGATGTCAACGAATGTGAGGAAATAGACAATACAGTAGGCATGCTACATGGACATATGTTCCGAAAGTGATTTTATAATGTAGTTGGCACTACAATACATGCTAATGTATTACAGTAGTTCACCAAAATAAGTTATGTATAAATGTGTAACATACTTTGTTTGTTTTTGTCTCATTAGTAACTTATCTGGTACACTAATCTACAAGTTCAAACTTTCAGGAAGCTATGGAACAAATGATTGAATAGCCACAACCACCTGAAGGTGACGAGGCTACCACAGGCACAATGTCACCTCCTGCTGCAGTGCATCAGTATCTCTCAACTAACAGTGCAAAAAGCACCTTCCTGCATAATTCTGGGTTGGTTGTCAAGGTAACCTCGTCCAAATCACATACTGAACAAAATCTTCCTGCTAGACAGAGTGATATATCTGTGCTCCAGACACAAGTCCAATCCCTAATGGACGTCGTTTGGGAAACAAGAATAGTGGTTGACAAATGTCGTCAAGATATGAATGGTTTTGAAACCATACTATTAGACATTTGCTTCGTTGTTCAAGAGAAATGGCGGAAAAAGGTGAAGATCGTGCTGCTCCATCAGATTCTACAGCCTGAAACATTAGCACTCTGGTCAAATGATTTGTGCTTGTATACATCTGATGGCGCTTTTATCTGCAAGGACTGTAAACTTTATGCGAATAGGCCTTTTGTTGTATAGTTGGAATTTATTTTGTTGTGCTACAACATTTATGATGCTGCCAAAGGCTGCAGTAATTACGACGCTATTTTTGTATAGTGTAGGTTTATCTTAGTAATGTATTTGGCCGAAAGCTTCATCGGGCCCATTCCAATTGGGCTAAAAACGATTATGGGCCGAAATTTGCATGTAGCCCACTAAAAATATATGGGACTAAATCAGCATAAGCTTTCATATTTTTCTGGTAGGCCTGTGCCCATAGTGGGCCTTTAACAGGCCTAAACATAATTTGGGCCCTTAGTAATAGTAGGTCATTTACAGGTGTAAATATCTCGAGCCCATAAAAACATGGGCCTTTAATAGACCGAAAGTGAGATTGAGCCCTGATTGTGCCAAATAACCCACTGGTCTTAGGAGGCCGAAATGGTGGCCCATTTACGATGCGGATCTTTGACAGGCCGAAATTCGGATGGGCCGTAAATGCGTCGACCTAATACACGGGCCTTTAACAGGCCGGAACTTCGGTCAGGCTAGATTATCGTCATTTTTATATGGGTCGTTAATGGGCCTGATGTAACGTTGTGTCACGTATGGCCCATGGTTTTCGTCCGACGTTAACAGACCAAAAATCACAACAGGCCGAAAGTGGCCCAAATCTATAGTGGGCCTCTAACAGGCCGAATGTCAGACATGGCCGAATATGACCCAAATCCTTCACGTTCGTCTATGGGCCAAAAGTTTCAATGGCCTGTAAATCGGCCCAAATGAAGCAGGACCTTTAACAGGCATGAAATACACCGGACCGTAATTCGGCCCAAATACTTAGCAGACTATTAACGGACCAGATGTGACCATGGGCGCGATGATGACAAGTTTAGGACAGGCTGTTGATGGGCCGATTTGACACTAGCCGTATGGGCCTTAACAGAGAATGTTGGGCCTTTAGCTGGGCCGGCCCATTATGGTCTGCAAAATCCTGTGGGCCTTTAGCTGGGCGGGCCCATTGTGGTCCGTTAAATCTTGTGGGCCTTTAGCTGGGCCGGCCCATTATGGTCTGCAAAATATTGTGGGCCTTTAGCTGGGCCGGCCCACTATGGTCTGCTAAATCTTATGGGCCTTCAGTTGGGCCGGCCCATTATGGTCCGCTAAATCTTATGGGCCTTCAGTTGGGCCAGCCCATTTAAACTTTATGGGCCACTTTTGGGCCCGTCCACGTGTCAACATATCATAGGCCCATCTCGACCATTGGATGAGTGACACCTATGCCAACGCGGAGCTGACGCGTGGTTCCGTCAGCCAATGAGAATTTTACACGTGGAAAATTGGCATTGGTCATGGCTGTTAGCGGGTTATCGGATCCAAAACCGGACCCGATATCTTAACGGCGCTTAACGGCGTCCCGTTATGGTGGATGCCACGTGTCGGTCACCCTTGACGAAAGCACTTCTATGACACGTGATTTATCGTCATGGAAGTGGACACTTCCGTGATGATAATTTTGGTAATGTCATGGAACACTTCTATGACAGCACAGGTATGACTATCTTGATTCTGTCATAAAATTTTCATGGATGTACATGCATGACAGAAAACGCGACCTACTGTGACAAACACGTATCATCACGGAAGTGTATTTTTTTGTAGTGCATGTATGCATTGTTGGCTCAACGCTCACGGTTCGAATAAATAATCCGTTTGGGATATTGGTTCCCAATTATTAATAATCTCCCGTTTGTAATTAAATAAAGACTACATCAAAGTTGGTTTCAAAATTGACCAAAAAAGTACAATGCAACTTTGTATTGGTGTCCATATGACAACACGATAAGTTTCATGAACTTCAAATAAGTTTTGGATGTACTACAGTTTCAAAATCAAGATTCTCATTGTTTGAAATTTGTTGCACGGGGAGTAAACATGCATCGAATGAGACACATGTGTTTTTGCAATCCATTTAGGTGCACTATCACGTGTGCATGTAGCTCGAATTTGATTTTTGCACATTATACCTGTAGAAAATCAATCAATTAATGTACTAAAATGTCATAATGATATCTAAATTTTTTTCCAAATTAAAACGTCCCTCCTTTGGTAATATATATACACTGGTACGCGTTGGTGCTATACAAACGGTTTTTAACCCCTTTCCGCGATGGCATTTGGAACCGCCGCCAAGTGAGTGTGGGCGATAGGGGGGTGGTCCTTCCCACATGACCCAGAAACCGTCCGAGATAGGCCCTCCTGACACACAAGCTAGGGTAAATGAGCTCGTGGGCGATCAGGCGAGGCATCGGAACCCAATTGTTTCCGTTCATATGTACATCCCACATGGTGAATCCCAGAAAAACATTTTCGTTCCTATGTATATCACACACAGTCAATCCAAGGAGAACGTTTCCGTTCTCATGTACATCCCACATAGTGAATCCGGGGAAAACGTTTCCATTCGTATGTACTTCCCACACAGTCAATCCATGGAAAATGTTTTTGTTCGTATGTACATCCCACACAGTCAATCCAGGGAAAATGTTTTCATTCGTATGTACATACCACACAGGTTTATGTATAGGCTCATGTGTGATACGTGTAACTATCACACACGCTCTGCCTTGGTTAACCATTTGCTTTTATCAACTACATTACACACGATTTGATGAACAAAACTGTGTGGCATTGGGCTATCCATCACAAGTGCTTTTACTTCTAGAACCGTTTGCAAAGTTCCATGACCCATTTAGCAGGTTTATTAGTTTACAATTAATAATCTAGTATTACGCAAATTCACATTTCATATCGAACAACTATTTGCCAATTTCATATCAGGCACATAGATATATTTTAACATCACAGTACGATAGCTACAAGAAAATAGCACAATACGACATATAGATAGTTCAACTTCATAAGAACAATATTAGAACAATATATCCATTTACCTAATAAAGATCATCCAGGCTCGCCTTATCCACCTCTGCTTTCAGTTCAGTAAGAACCTGTTTTGCACTGGCCAACTGGGAAAGTGCCTCCTCCTTCGCCCACCATATTAGCATGGTCTAATTTAAAAAATCTAAGCTCATTCTCCACCTTCCTCTTTTTATCCCGCATCTTCAAATATTCTTCAGCGTTGACAACACTTTCTCTAAGCCTACCTCTGTTCTCTTCGTGATACATGCTCCGGAGCTTTGCTAGGCACATCTTCAAAGACGGTGGCCATTCTTGACCAACCCACTCCAAGTAAGAACACTTCCGTTCATCCTATAATATTTAAAACTAGATCGGTAACAATTGTAGGGAAAATCGGTTTATAGCAACATAGAAAATCACCAATACTTATTTTGAAAAACTGAAGAAACAGGTTAATTATGACATCTTCTCAAAAAGATCAATGTGCAAATGATTAATTGCTATTGAGACAACAACCAAATTTTGAAACATCAGAAGCTATAATTAACTACTACAATGCTACAAGTTCTTACTCATGTACTATAAATAATAAATTGAACATTTTAAGAGGAAGATAAATATAACTGCAACAACATAGCGATATTGTTTGGATGACAGCAAATTGATACTAATAGGTGTGTACATGCACAAATTTATTAACATAGAACTAATAGCACTAAGGCGTCCACTATGTATGCCAAAACCGGTGTAAGACAATTGTTGCTACATCTCGTACCGGTGCCCTGCACTGGCGAGCTGATGCACCGGAAACAAATCAGGGACCCGAACTCCAGAGCACCTAGTTGCTCCGACGCCCAGTTCCTTCGTGGCATAAAGATTTAGTATTTTACTGCTTGGCTGCTCGGATGTGTGGACAAGTTGGCTCCACAAACTGCTGAAGCTGTGCCAAATAATTTTCTAATGGCACCGCTGATGAGATGGCAACATTTTTAGATACTTGGTACAAACTGTGACACTGCCTTAGGATGCGTTTGGTTTGATGGTGTGGTATGAATAGGTTGGGACTGGGATAGTGTCTGGATCACATCTAACAAAAGATTTGTAACAATGAAAGAGGGTCTAACCTTCTCTGCACATGCCAGAAACTTCCTCCCACTGTCCACAGATTCAAACGCAACTAGCTTCACGCATGGATATTGATGGTGACAACAAGCTGACAGATCTTCAGCCACCCCGCTCATTTCGTTGCAACTGATGGTCCTAGGGAACTACAAGAGGAAGAAATGACTCAAATCGACCACCAGGTAAAAATCCTCCATTCCAAGTCATAGACCGAGAGAGAGAATAGAGGCATACCCGGGTGGTGAAAGAGTCGTCGTCATAGGAGGAGCTGCTAGAGAGGTCTTTGAAGAAGACCATGGCGACCTCGGCGGTAGGATGTGAGACGGCGAGAGCGTGGAAGCAAGCGAGGAAGTGGCTATAGCTTAGGAAGGAAGGAAGGAAGGGGAAAACAGGGGAAATGTGGCTTCTGGTCAGGGAGAAAAGGGGATGGGGACGGGGAGGGTAGATATTTTGGTGGTAGGCCAAAATTTTCAAAATGTGGAGAGAAACTTTGCACGCGGTGCCGCCGGACACCATTCACTTTGAACGATAGCGTGCATCACAAACGATTCTTCTACTTAATGCGCATGGGATGAGTTTGACAATGAAATTTTGGTGAAAATTTCCCCGCATACATCATTGCATAATTTAACATCGCTTGCTAATTTGGGCACACAAAAGAGCATACAACACATAGACCAGATTTACTGAATCGAGCAATTTTAGTAATTAAACAGAGACAATTCACCTAAACATTGCTCTAACAAAAGACCAACATTAAAAACAATGCCTAAGTACGAATAATTTTAACAATTCCGCCGCCACGCCGGCCTATGCATCGCCGGTGTGAGATGAGACATTGATGACTTGTCCTAGCGACATGCCGTCGTTGGCGGACTCCGTGTCCCCCCTATAGAAGTCGACCACGTCCTCGTCCTCGTCCTCAACGCTGCCCTCAAGGTTGTAGTACTTGTAGTAGTGGCTGCGCCAGAGCTCGCGTTGGTACTCCACCACGGATTCCTCAACGGACAAACTCTTATATACCTCGACCTAGGCCACGCGGAACTCCTCCTCCCGGCGCTCCTTAATCTTTGCCGCCTCCTGCATCTCCAGCTCCCGCTCTACGACCTCATGAGGAAGCTGGTGCTCCATGGCCATCGCCGCATTTTGGGACGTGGGTTGCATGCTGGATTCCGAGGTGGCCTGGAATATCTTAGCGTGGATGGCCTCGACCCAGGCCAGGGCGACATCGATGGCACAGACGGCAGCTCAAGCGCTCTCGGCATTCGCAGCCACCGTCGCAGCAGCAGCTGCAGCCATCTCAGCTGCTGCAGCTGCCCTGTTGGCTGTCGCAGATGCCCTCTCGGTGGAAGCGGCCGCGCTCAATGCGGATGTGGCGGCACTCTCGGCGTAGGCGGCCATGCTCTCGGCGCAGGCGGCCGCGCTTGGGGGGGACGCGACCATCATATGGGCCTTCACGAAGCATTTCCACGGTGTCATCTTTGCAAGAAGGGGGTGCGGGAATGGGGATTGGGATTTGTGGATTTGGGGGTTGCCGACACTGGAGCAGACGAGCCGGTGAAGCTTAAGGAGGAAGACTTAAATATACCCAGAAATTTTCATGGCAAACAATTCCTACGAAACAACTGTGTGATGTTGTATATATTTTTTATTAGGTGTGAAAGACGAATTTTGAGTAAAGTGGCAACGGATGGTGTTTTATATGTACGAGAAAATTTTCTAGTACTAATACAACTGTCATGTTAAAATTTGGAAAAATTTCAGGGGTTATTTGACCTTTTAATACACTTAAGTGATTTTCTAGCCATTTAATGACTGTAATTGAAATGTGAACTACATGTACGTGCATCAGCTAACCAAAACGGTTTGAAAAGTCATATTTTGTGTACTACTGTGCGATTTAATTCCAAGTGCAGTAAATTGGAAGGAATTTTCAAACATATTGGTCTAATGGCTATGACACAATTAAGCATGGAGTGCCATGGCATTTAAATTCCAAAAATTTAAAACATCAAACATGGCTTGATGTAATGTCATACCACCAAGATGATGTGGTACAAAAATTGGTCTGTTTGACGAAACTTTGGACACACAACCCTCACAAACCGGAGGAACTCACTACAAGGCTCGTGGTTCCGAGAGGGAACAATGCATCTTTGATGACAAATGGCAGATAGCTTCCTCTTACGACCTTCAAAAAATTTCTACGTGTAATGTGCACTGATACTAAATGTCATGTGAAAATTTGGAAAATTTCAGAGGGCATTTGACCTTTTGAAGACATTTAAGTGATTTTCTAGCCATTTAATAACCGTAATTCAAATTTGAACTAGATGTACATGCAATAGCTAACCATAACGGTTTGAAAAATCATGTTTGTGTACTTGTGTGCAAGTTAATTCCATGTGCAGTAAATTAGAAGGAATTTTCAAACATATTGGTCTCCCGGCATGGACACACGCATGGAGTACCATGGCATTTTAATTCCAAAAATTTAAAAAATGATTAGGAAAACATGAAACCTTGCTTGATGTAATGTCACGCCACCAAGATGATGTGGTACAAAAATTGGCCTGCTTGACGAAAGTTTGGACACACACCCCTCACAAACCGGAGCAACTCACTACAAGGCTCGTGGATCCGAGAGGGAATAATGCATGTTTGATGATGAACGGAAGATAACTTCCTCTTACGGCCTTCAAAAAATTTCTATGTGTAATGTGCATTGATACAAAATGTCATGCGAAAATTTGGAAAATTTCAGGGGTCATTTGACCTTTTTAAGACATTTAAGTGATTTCCTAGCCATTTAATTACTGTAATTCAAATTTGAACTAGATGTACATGCAACGGCTAACCATAACAGTTTGAAAAATCATTTTTGTGTACTTGTGTGCGAGTTAATTCCATATGGAGTAAATTAGAAGGAATTTTCAAACATATTGGTCTCATGGCATGTACACATGCATGTAGTGTCATGGTATTTTAATTCCAAAAAATTAAAAAATGATGAGGTAAACATGAAACCTTGCTTGATGTAATGTCATGCCACCAAGATGATTTGGTATAAAAATTGGCCTATTTGACGAATGTTTGGACACACACCCCTCACAAACCGGAGCAACTGACTAGAAGGCTCGTGGTTCCGAGAGGCAACAATGAATGTTTGATGACGAAAGCTAGATAACTTCCTCTTACGGCCTTCAAAAAATATCTACGTGTAATGTGCAGTGATACAAACTGTCATGTGAAAAATTGGAAAATTCCAGGGGTCATTTGACCTTTTGAAGACATTTAAGTGATTTCATAGCCATTTAATGACCGTAATTCAAATTTGAACTAGATTTACATGCAATGACTAACCATAACGGTTTGAAAAATCATATTTGTGAACATATGTGCGAGTTAATTCCATGTGCAGTAAATTAGAAGGAATTTTCAAATATATTGGTCTCACGGCATGGACACATGCATGTACATGCATGGAGTGCCACGGCATTGTTATTCCAAAAAATTAAAAAATGATCAGAAAAACATGAAACCTTGCTTGATGTATGTCATGCCACCAAGATGATGTAGTACAAAAATTGGCTTGCCTGACAAAAGTTTGGACACACACCCCTCGCAAACCAGAGAAACTCACTAGAAGGCTCGTGGTTCCGGGAGGGAACAATGCAAGTTTGATGACGAACAATAGATAGCTTCCTCTTACGACCTTCAATTTTTTTCTACATGTAACATGCACTAATACAACTGTCATGTGAAATTTTGGAAAATTTCAGAGGTCATTTGACCTTTCGAAGACATTTAAGTGATTTTCTAGCCATTTAATGACCGTAATTTAAATTTGAACTACATCTACATGCAACAGCTAACCATAACAGTTTGAAAAATCATATTTGTGTACTTGTGTGCGAGTTAAAAAATCATCAGACGATGTAAATATCTGGTGTTCAAAAACGAAAATGTGTGTCAGCTACAATCCATAGCCGGCGTATCAAGCACACTAGATCGCTCCCCAAGTACTCCCGCCTCTGCATCCCTCGCAATCTCAAAAATATCTGCTTGTCCTTGATCCAAATTTTCAGTAGCCCCGCCTAGTTACTCTCGCCTAGTAAAATTTCCAGTTGCCGTGGTATTTCCTGAAACACCACCTTAACCCCACCCCCCACCCCCCCCGCCCCCTCCACACACACCACTCACTCCCCAAAACCTCCGCTCACCGACACACACCACCCATAACCATTGCTAGGTCGCCGCCGCCTCCATCCTCAACCTCTGTTTGTGTGCCGGGGCGCTCGAGGAGCCAATGGCCCAAGAGAGGTTTATAGCGGCCTAGTTTCCCGACGCCGGCGAGGTGGCCGCCAAGGTATCACTGTCATCCTCCGCGGGCTCTTTATCGATCCGCCGTTGCCGGTCCCCCAATCCGCTCGCCGTCGCGCCCTACGCGGTTTGAGGACTTCCCCGTACTCCCTCGGACCCGACAGCCGATGAGGTCCTACCTCGGGGTCCAGCAGCGGCGATGGGGGACGTGGGTCGCCAAGATTACAGATCGGGAGACCCACACCCACCGGTGGCTTGGTAGCTTCCACACAGCCGAGCTCGCGGCCATGGAGTACGACCGCTGGCAGGTCCACTACCACGGCGTGGCGGCTAGACTCAATTTCCCCTTTGGCACACGTCCGGTCCACCTCGTTCCGCTGGAGCCAGATGTGGTGAGGTCGGCTATGGCGCAGGAGGACCGCGAGGCATGGGAGCGCCTCGAGGCCGAGGCCGCCGATGAGGCCTACATGGAAGAGATCCGTCGACGGCACCTGGAGCTCGAGGAGGCGGACCAGGCGATATTTGCTGGTGCAGAGGGCGGCGAGGTTATCACGCACTCCTCTGATGACGAGGTCGAAGAAGGCGAGGACGAGGCACGGACGACGGCGATGTTATCGCGCTCTCCTCCGATGACGAGGTCGAAGGCGGCGAGGACGGTGACGCGAAGGGCGACGAGGTTATCGCGCTCTCCTCCGATGACGAGGTCTAAGGCAACGAGGACAGCGGCATGGAGGGCGTCGAGGTGGGCGGAGAGGATGAGGAGATCGATATCAACGAGTGAAGGAGTGCCCCCCAACGACCCCGATGACGACACCGGCCCGGACCCGGCTCGTGGCACACCGTACCTGGCGAGGATGGATTGGCTCGACCTTTACTTCAACCGAAAGTAGTTTAGCCTAGTTTAAATTTATGTTTTATGTTCGGTTATGCAAAACTATATGTGTTTATGTTTGAATGCATGCTACTTTCGGTTGAACCTGCTTTGAACTTGATCAAATTGAAGTTTACAACATTAAGTTCAGGGGATCGACTAGAAACAGCCAAAAATTACTGGAGTATATATATATATCCACTACGGGTTCTAGTCCTTTAACTTTTAAAGGACCGGCTAGAGATGGCCTTATGCCTTGTTTATTTCAGTTCTTCACAATGTGACGCTCTATATGTGCAACTATTTGCCGTGCAATTCAATTTCATCAATAACGGTTTCAACAATACCACTATGAATTATGATATTTTGTTGCTGTTAAGGATATTGCAGCTAACATGTCTTTTCATTTTTTTAACAATAACTAGTGTACTTTAGACCTGGACAATACCAGTTTGAATGACTATTTGCTTGTTTATAAAGTTTATGCCTGATGCAGTTAACACACATTTTCACTTCTTGTTTTTCTTAACTAGCATGCTTAAGCCTGCACACTGAAGCTATCATTTGTAGATTATGTTGTCTACCATGGATATATTTGGTTGATGTTTAGCCTATTGTGCTTAACATGCCTTTATATGTACTCATATAGTACGATATTGAGAACAGTGTTGTTTTCCATTGAGGTTAGTTTCATCGCATTGCTTATATGTACTCACTGTTCAGGATCTCGGTAGCTGGTACCATATATCCTGGGGGCTGATAAGGGATTAATCGTCGAATCGGACATTTCACTAAATATATCTGTAACCATTTATTAGTAGGTTAACTAGGGTCATATTTAATGTATCTGAGGCTACATAGTAACATGCATTGTATTGAATGACTAAATATGCAATCCTAGGCTACCAAGCAACAAGGAAGAGTGTTACCTTAATGTTCTGATGATGTCCAGATATACATGTATAAAATCCTATATAATGGGATGGAGGGAGTGTTGTACTACATCATTTTGCAATTGTTTTTAGCTTCTAATATTAACTTGGTGCTTCTAGGTACACATGTCATTGCCAAATATCCACACTTTGACCCTTTCTGCGTATTGGGCAATGTGATATTCATGAACCAGCATCAAGTGAGGAAACCGATAAAGATTGCTATTGAAATGGGTCAAAATATGTTAATCAAACTATTTGTTTACACTTTATGCAAGACAATAGTGAACTGCAGGGTGGTAAGTAAGAACCCCGTAGCCTTCATTTTACTGCCTGTAATGAGTTGTGTTAGATGGCAATGTCTGAATCTTTTTTCCTTTGCAGTGGATCTTGAAGCAGTTTACTCAAGATTACCTCTCAAGCTACATGATTGCCGGCCGACCATCACAAGGGGTTGGACTAGAGTCGTGCGTGCCTTCTGCATCCAGGACAACGCAATAGGGCCATCCCGCTTCACCTTGTTCAGCAACCAGAATGTTTGTCGCCACTTTCTTTACCATGTGTAATAGTACAAGTATAGAACCCTGGTTCATCATTCTTTATTTGGTGCTTATGTAATTCCCAAACATATGTACCCGTGAATTGAATAATGCATTGGTTGTTTGAACCTGGTGGATGTGAATAAAGCTATAGCCTACTTTCAAGTTTAAATTAGGTACAATTTTAAATAGCAGCAATTAAATTAGGGCGAAATTACGGTGTGCAGGTCATTACGGTGCACACGGTTAATAAAGCATAGCGAGTGTGATATACATCATAATTCGACATGGTTCATGGAGTGGAAACATGTGTAACAATGCACACAGTTGTTGTTTGCAAAGCGTGTGTGATGTCAGACACTATCACATATGGTGCGGGAAAACTAAATGTGTGTGAATGTCTACCTATCGTACACGGTTTATAATCATGAACTGTTTGTGATGTGCCAGGCATCTTAAATGTACAACCACTTTGGTACATGCCTTGAAAACTCCCATGCGTGGAATCTGCCTAGTTTTAGGTAAAACAACAAAACTCCAACTGCGATGGCAATGTGAGCACAAATGAGTTGCAAGGATGAAGCGTTTCAGATATTCGAGACATCAGAAATGGTTATATAGGGGCAACTGTATGCATCAAGGCTCCCTATCCCCGATGGTTTATGGGTCGTGTGGGAAGGACCCCCCTATCCCCCACACTCACTTGGCAACGGTTCCAAATGCCGTCGCGGAAAGGGGTTAAAAACCATTTGTATAGCACCGACGCGTACCAGTGTATGTTCTCAGTCAACTTTGCAACTACAATTCATCATCTTTCCAGGAAGGGTCACATATCGGAGCCTTTTTGGCAAGTCCACATACTCAACCATCATATAGTCTTCTATGATTGCTAACACTCACCGCATATATATGAGCAAAATCTTTCAATCGGACACATAGAAAGATAGGGGCTTATAGTTTCTCCTCCCTACATACTCACCTCGAGGGTGATGTCAACAATAATAACTCATGCCACCCATATCCAACTGGATATATGAGCCTAGATCTTTCCTCACCACATGATGCTTGCCAAAAGATAAAATAACAAGGAATAGAGAGAAGAACTTTGACTCTTGCATAAAAGTAAATACATAAAAGTAAAAGATATGCCCTTTGCAGAGGGAAGAAGAGGTTTCCATGTGCCTTTTGTTTGTATGATCAACCCCTTAGTGCAAAAGAACGCCATGTTATATTGCCCCTTATGTTAGCAACCTTTGTTATGCAGTCTGTCGCTTTTATTATTTGCCATCACAAGTTCGTACAACGCTCAATTTTCTCTTACACTAAGTGATCCAACATTTTTAGAAGCAATTTTTATTGCCTTATTTCACTGATGACAACTTACTTGAAGGATCTTACTCAATCCTTAGGTAGGTATGGTGGACTCTTCAAAATAAGATTTGGGTTTAAGGGTTTTTGGATGCACAAGTAGTATCTCTACTTAGTGCAGAATTTTTGGCTAGCAAAGATAGGGGGCAAGCACCACATGTTGAAGGATATATGACAATATAACTTCTATGTGAATATGAACAAACATAAATCATTATGTTGTCTTCCTTGTCCAACATCAACATCTTTGGCATATAATATTTTGATGGGTTCTCACAATCACAAAAGATTTCCAAGATAGTATATTTGCATGTGAATCTTCTCTTCCCTTATTAATTATTTCATAAATTGCATCATTGTCCAATGCTATGTTTGTTAATCTCCAGTAAAATTTTCTACTTATACTCTTCCTTATGTGATGTCATTACTTACCATATGATTAGGATATGATCTTTTTCATTTATTTCCTTTATTTTTATTGAACATGAAAGTAAAGAAAAGAAAACTCAAACTAAACTTTATTATATATCTCGCACACGATTACAAAGATAGATCACTAAGCAAACTCTCGAAAAGAAAGCATCGAACTAAACTTTTATTCATCTAAAGCGAAAGATAATTATGGATCGAACTAAGGGAAATACATGCAAAAGATAGTGGAGGCGATATGATAACAAGGCACCTCCCCCAAGCTTGGCACAATCCAAGGGGAGTGCCCATACACGATACTCAGTTTTCATTTGGTGATGAAGAAGGAGATAGTTGTGATGAAGTACTAGCATTTTCCAATATAACCATGAGTAGATCCCTCAAGCCTTGAATCTCTCGAAGGGCCCGATGAAGTAACTCAGTGTTTTTCTCCACTTCAACCATTGTTTGTTTATTTTCCGGGCCCCAGGAGTTTGTTCCTGCATCACTTTCTCTTGGACAAGATATGTCCCAATTGGACGGTATGTGCACATGAGGAGTATTTTCGAACGCATAATTGTGAATCAAATTGTGAAAATTGTTACGATGTAACCCGTGTAAAGGCCTCCTTGGTGGGAGTCCTTCGTTCACTTCAGGACTCTCTTGATTGTTTGACGTTCTCATGGCTTGGTGAGGATTAGGACGAGTGGAGATACCAGCCATTGTGCCTCTCTCGGAAGCTGGAGGGTAAACCCTAAGGGGATTTCCCTCATCTTCCTCCATGGTAGCCTCTTCAGCTTCCTCTCTCCCTAGATCCTCCCGAACCAACCCTGCAACTTCTTCTCCATTGTTGGAGGGTGAGGAAGAAATGATGCTGGCCTTGATGAATCTGTAAGAAAATGGCAAGAAAAGAAAACAAGAGATTTCTCCGTGATACGGTGGTCAATAGGTTCGAGGGGTATATAAAGATTTAGTATCTTGGGAAACAAGCAAACTGAAGAAAAACAGAGTCCGGAAGGTACCCAAGCTGGGCACAACCCACCTGGGTGCACCTAGCTAGCTTGCCCTGGTGTCTTGTGCCCTCTAGGGGTGCCCTCCTGGTTGTTTCTTATTTTATTAATTTTTGTTTTATTCCAGAATAGATAGAAAATATTTTTGCGGATTTTTTGGAGTCCGTTTACATACCGTATCATGTTCCTCCTTTTTTCACGATTCTGGAGTGTTCCGGAAGGTTTCTTTTATCTGTTCTTCCGGTGTCATAGTTTGGATAATATTGCTTTCAAAATTAATGGGCAACCTGAGATATAATGTTTTATTCGTTGCCCATTAACAACCTATGGGTTAGTACCTTCGGCATTATTTATTTTGATGGCTCGAGATTGATAAACCTCCTCGATAACATAGGGTCCTTCCCATTTGGAGAGGAGTTTTCCTGCAAAGAATCTGAAACGCGAGTTGTACAAAAGAACATATTCTCCAACCTTGAACTCACACTTTTGGATTCTTTTATCATGCCATCTTTTAACGTTTTCTTTAAATAACTTGGCACTTTCATAAGCTTGGGTTCTCCATTATCTTGTGAGCTAATATCAAATAACCTCTTTTCACCAGCAAGATCAAAATCATAGTTGACTTCTTTAATTGCCCAATATGCTTTATGTTCTAACTGAAGAGGCAAATGACAAGCTTTTCCATAAACCATTTTATAAGGAGACATACCCGTAGGATTTTTATATGCTGTTCTATAGGCCCGAAGTGCATCATCTAATTTGTTAGACTAATAATTTCGGGACCTATTGACAGTTTTTTGTAATATTAACTTTATTTCTCTATTGCTAAGTTCAACTTGACCACTAGACTGAGGATGATAGGGTGATGCAATTCTATGGTTAACATCATATTTAGCAAGCATTTTACGGAAAGCACCATGAATAAAGTGTGAACCACCATCAGTCATTAAATATCTAGGGACTCCAAACCTTGGGAAAATGACTTTATTAATCATTTTAATAGAGGTGTTGTGATCAGTGATACGTCTCCAACGTATATGTAATTTTATTATTGTTCCATGCTATTATATTATCATTCTAGGATGTTATGCAATCATTTTATATCATTTTTTGGTACTAACCTATTGACATCGTGCCTAGTGCGAGTTGCTGTTCTCTGCATGTTTTTCACATCGCACAAAATCAATACCAAATGGAGTCCAAATGTAGTGAAACTTTTTGTGGATTTTTTGGGCCAAAAGACATCAGTGGGCTAGCAACGCACGTGAGGGGAACTCTGAGGGGAGCACAACCCACCAGGTCATGCCTGGGGGCCCAGGCGTGCCCTAGTGGGTTGGGCCCTCCTTGTTGGCCTCCTGCATCGCCTCTTTACTCTATAAATACCCCAATATTCTAGAAACCCTAGGGGAGTTGACGAAAATCAATTCCAGCCACCGCAGAGTCCAGAAACACCAGATCCAATCTAGACACCATCTCAGAGGGGTTCATCATGTCCATTGGTGCCTCTCCGATGATGCGTGAGTAGTTCTTTGTAGACCTACATGTTCGTAGTTAGTAGCTAGATGGCTTTCTCTCTCTCTCTCTCTCTCTCTCTCTCTCTCTCTCCCTTGATTATCAATACAATGGTCTCTAGGAGATCCATATGATGTAAGTCTTTTTGCGATGTGTTTGTTGCGATCCGATGAACTTTGAGTTTATGATCAGATCTATGTTTTTATCCATGAAAGTTATTTGAGTCTTCTTTGATCTCTTATATGCATGATTTATTATAGCCTCGTATTTCTTCTCTCATTATTTGGGTTTTGCTTGGCCAACTTGATCTATTTATCTTGCAATGGGAAGAGGTGCTTTGTGATGGGTTTGATCTTACAGTGCTTTATCCTAGTGACAGAAAGGGAAACGCCACGTATGTATCATTGCTATTAAGGATAACAATATGGGGTCTATTTCTACATAAATAGATCTTATCTATATCATATCATCGTTCTTATTGCATTCCTCCGCTTTTCCGTGAACGTAATACACTAGACGCATGCTGGATAGCGGTCGATGTGTGGAGTAACAGTAGTAGATGCAGGCAGGAGTCGGTCTACTAATCTAGGATGTCATGCCTATATAATGATCATTGCCTGGATATCGTCATGATTATTTGAAGTTCTATCAATTGCCCAACAGTAATTGTTTTCCCACCGTTTGCTATTTTTATCGAGAGCCACTCGTGAAACCTACGGCCTCCGGGTCTCTTTTCATCATATTTGCCTTTGCGATCTATTTTCCTTTGCTTTTATTTTTAGATCTATTAAACCAAAAATACAAAAATACCTTGCTGCAATTTATTTATTCCGCGATCTATTTATCCTATCTATCACAATTATCTCACCTTATCTTACCTACTGAGGTGTCATACCCAAAAAGGATTGACAACCCCTTTAACATGTTGGGTTGCAAGTATTTTTTATTTTGTGTGCAGGGGCTGTTATCGTGGTGTTAGGAGGTTCTCCTACTGGTTCGATAACCTTGGTCTCATCACTGAGGGAAATACATACCGCCGCTATACTGCATCATCTCTTCCTCTTTGGGGAAATAGCGACGTAGTTCTAGCAGACATCAAAAGGAATTTCTGGCGCTGTTGCCGGGGAGGAACTTCAACATCAACCACGTTCCTCATCACAAATCTCATCTCCTCGTAAATTACATTATTTGCCATTTGCCTCTCATTTTCCTCTCCCCCACTTCACAAAAAATTGCGTTTTATTTGCCCTCTATCGATGGAAACGACACCTATGGGATCACAAGAATCCCTACTGCGGTTGCGGGGCATGGGGTCGTGAGGAGAGCAGGACTAGCAGTCAGCACAAGCATGGGGGTCGTTTAACCAGGTTTGGGCCGCAAGGATGCGTAATACCCTAGTCCTGCTTTGATGTGTATATCTGTTTTCTTGGAGTTCTTGAGCTAGCTACCATGGGCGTAACTTGTCCAAGGGTCCGAATCCTTCTCCTGCGTGCCTTGGGCCTCCTTTTATATGCAAGGAGATCGCCATAGTGGCACACAGGAGGTGGCATCAGGGTACTGTAGTTAAGCCTATCGCTAGCCATTATGGGACAAGACGCATTTAATGCACCTTCGACGTGTCCCCTTCACTTTACCACCGCTTTGCCCTGCCTTGACACGTGCCTAGGCCAGCGAGGCGGTCAGCGCCATGTAAGTTGGCAGGCAACTGAGGTGGCGCGGCGGTAGCGCCTTCTCAAAGATTTGCATGCCACCACGTAGGCATGCACTGAGTTGGCTGAGAAGCCTCGTGCCGACACGCAGGCACCTGCCCAGCTGGTGGGCTCGCAGCTGCATGGGAGCGGCGGTAGAAGCTTGGCGGGTGCGGGCCTGGCTGCGGCCTCACCGATGCCCATGGAGGCGCCTCCCGAGCCTAGGTCCCAACGCGGTTGGTGGTGTTAGAAAAAACAGGGGCTCGAGGGTGGCACGCTCTGCTAGCGTCGGGTAAGCTGCCCCGGCAAGGTCCTTGCCGGGGCCGTGGAGGCCGCCCCAGCAAGGGTCTTGCCGGGGTAGTCCACCTCGCCCTCTTGTTCTTTACGTCTCTGTCTCAGTGTTGCTTTGGCCATCTTGTGTCCTTGATTTCCTGGCTCTGCCCCACTTATGTGTGGCTGTGGGCGCGGCTCCGACTGCCCGTGCACAAATAAGGGGTACAAAAGAGCGCCCCTATTTTGGTACACTGAAACCCTCTTTTTCGTTCGCCGTTTTCTTGTCAGATCTGTTTTTGTGTGCATTCTTGTTTGCGTAGTCATGATGCCTCAAAGAAAATATTATGATGTTCCTTACCCAAATATTTTGCTTGGAATTGAGAAAAGTACTAAGGAATATATGACCACACAATTTGAGCATAATAAATATTTTTCTGAAGAACTTAAGGAACACTCCGTTTTGTTAGAGGCTATAATAAAACAACTTGGTGATATTAGTAGAGAAGTAACTTTTCGGTCCGCTGCACTTCCCCACGACCCACATTGAATGCGTGACGTGGGGATCGTGCGTGACATGGGGGGCATGCGTGGGGCGGTTGCTGCAGGTATGCATCATGTCGCAATGAATGGAAAAGAGGCGGCCTGCATCTTCCCCATAAAAAGGAATAACTGCGGGCGCGCAACTCATTTACCTCTTGTGCTTTCCCCCATCTTGGCATTGTCTTCCCTATCTTCCTCTTCTTCCTCAAGCTCCTGCTCGCCGCCGCCGCTCCCCCCACCGCCCCCGATCCCTCGCCCCCTCCCCAGCCGCCATGGCGCCCAAATCTGGCAAGGGCAAGGGCGCACACAAGGACACGAAGGAGAAGGAGATGCCAGAGAGCGAGGCGGTGTCGCGGCGGGCGCAGTCCGCCTATTTCGTCCCATCGTCAGTCGATGTCTTCGAGCTCAGGGACTACTTCAGGCCCTTGTGGGGGGTGGAGATGACGACGCATCCTTCCATTCGCTTCCTCCCTGCGGATTGCAACAAGGGTGGCCCAAAACGGTACCCATTCTTCGTCGACTTCTTCTACCGCGGGCTCTGCTCCCCCTTTTTCTGATTTCTTCAATGATATCATGCACACTTTCGGCTTTTACCTGTTGGACCTCACGCCGAATGTCATGGCGTGCTTGGCGTGCTTCTCCCACCTCTGCGAGGGCTTCGCCGGGGTGGTTCCCAGCATGGCACTTTTCTGCCACTACTTCTACCCCCGCGTCCAACCTGGGGGCGCACTTTCTAGGAGCGTCTCCTGGATCCTGAGGACCCAGGAGAAGGGCGCGTACCCAGAGGGTGCCGTGAAGGAGAGCTGGGATGAGTGGCGGGGCCGGTGGTGCTGGATTTCGAAGAAGGACCCACCGGAGTTCTGCTGGAGTGTTCGTCAGGAGCCGCTGACCCGCAACGCGGTCTGGGGCAACCTCGACGCTGATGACAAGAAATTCTTGAACGCCGCCACCAGGATCCGCCGCCTCACCGAGTCCGGGCTCACCCTTGAGATGATTGCGGCAGATTTCATCCGCCGCCGAATCGCTCCACTGCACAACAAGCGGAGGCCGGCCTGGGATTTCAGGAACGTGGCTGACATCATGAGGCTCCGCACTGGCCTGAAGCACAACGTCACGATGATGGGACACTCCTGGTACTGCCGGTGACTCTTCCACCTCGACGTGTTCGCCGACGGCAAGGTGGAGAGGACCGGCAAGGCCATCAAGGGGCCCTTGTTCGGGCTGCCACCAGGGGTGGTCCCGCTGAGCAACAACACCTGGCGGGCGGACATCCTCGCCATGATGCTGGTCTTCAATGCGCACGGTCTCGACCCAGCTTGGGTTGAGCCCCCAGCACGCGAGGTGGAGGAGTTCTTCGACAACCTGGTTGAAGAACTTGCTCATGATGAGCCGGTGCTCATCCAGGACACCACATCGGAGGAGCTGAACTACATCGCCGCCAGGGCGGCGGAGGCGGAGCTTGCCAGGTTGGCTCGCGATGTCGGCGGCATGGAGAACGAGGCCGCCATGGCCACCGAGGAGAGGGAACACGCCCAGTGGGTGAAAGCCGCCAAGGAGGTGGGCGGCGACAGCACCGAGGCCCCCCTTGCTGGGGACGCGGTTGAGGAATCATCCGAGGAGGAGGCCGAGGCCAGCGACCCCTCGTCCATGAAGACGGGACGCACCCTGCACCGGGTCAGCTCTGGTGAGCCGGTCCGACGCGGCAGGGGCGAGCCACGGCAAGTGGCACCAACGGGAACCGCGCGCGTGACAAGGGATGCGGAGGCGAAGAAGAAGGCTGCGGTGGTGAAGAATAGGGCGACTGCCTCTTCTTCATCCAAACGCTACCGGACTCCATCGCCTTCTCCTCCTCCGGCAAATGCGAACACAAACGTCGCCTTCGACTTCTCGTCCCTCAGCCTGAGGAGGAAAAGGAAAGTAACAGACGAGGAGACGGAGGAAGAGTAAGCATCCTGCCCCTCGTCATTCCTGTCCTTTCTAGCTGTGTTGCTTATCTTGACTTGTCTCTATCTTGGCAGGTGAGGGAGTCCTGGATTAGGGGGTATCCGGATAGCCGGACTATATACTTTGGCCGGACTATTGGACTATGAAGATACAAGATTGAAGACTTCGTCCCGTGTCCGGATGGGACTCTCCTTTGCGTGGAAGGCAAGCTTGGTGATTCGGATGTTAGATCTCCTTCTTTGTAACCGACTCTGTGTAACCCTAGCCCCCTACAGTGTCTATATAAACCGAAGGGTTTCATCCGTAGGACAAGAACAACAATCATAATCATAGGCTAGCTTCTAGGGTTTAGCCTCTACGATCTCGTGGTAGATCAACTCTTGTAATACTCATATCATCAAGATCAAGCAAGCAAGAACTAGGGTATTACCTCCATCGAGTAAACATCATGTCCCCAGCCTCCTGTTACCATTAGCCTTAGACGCACAGTTCGGGACCCCCTACCCGAGATCCGCCGGTTTTGACACCGACATTGGTGCTTTCATTGAGAGTTCCTCTGTGTCGTCGCTGCAAGGTTTGATGGATCCTTCAACCGTCAATAACAATACGGTCCAGGGTGGGACTTTTCTCCCCGGACAAATCTTCGTGTTCGGTGGCTTCACACTATGGGCCAACTCGCTTGGCCATCTAGAGCAGATCGACAGCTACGCCCCTGGCCATCAGATCAGGTTTGGAAATCTTAACTACACGTCCGACATCCGCGGAGACTTGATCTTTGATAGATACGGGCCTGTCTCAGGAGCGTCGGACGGCCACGACGAGCATGACTTAGATCTGTCGTCAGATAGTGTTCAGGATATCGCACCTGCTGCAGCTCCGGACTTCAATCTGGAGCAGATCGCGCAATCTGAGGACGGGTGGATGGATCCCGCCGCGGAGGCCGCACACTCACCAGCTTTGGAGCCGAACACAGAATCTGCCTCTAAGGAAATCTGTGCCGCCTGACCCCCGGACTCGTCTCTGACTTTAGTGTCCGAACCGCGTGCATTCGTGCCCATCGAATCTGATTCGGCACCGATCATGGGATTCACCGCCGCGAACATCTTTCAGCACTCACCCCTCGGTGACGTGCTAAATTCATTAAGGTCTCTCTCTTTGTCAGGAGACTCTCGGTCGAACTATACCCGGCTCGAGTGGGAAGCAGATAACAAAGAAATTCGTTACCCACCCACCACCAACTTAATTGCCATTGTCGATAATTCAACCGACGTGCTCGACTTCGACTCCAAGACATCGATGGTATGGATGACGATGCAGGAGAAGAACAGGAATCACCCCCCATAGGGCGCTGGACAGCCACCTCTTCACATGATATATATATGGTGGACACTCCCAAAGAAAACAATGGCGATGAGGCAACAGAGGATAACCCCTTAGGGAAGCAATCAAAGCATGGGCGTCATCGGCGCCGCTCTAAGCCCTGCCACAGCAATACTGGCACAGGAGACAAAAGCAATCCGGATGGTGCCGAAGACGGATACAACCCCGACCATCCTAACTTCGAGCCGGGCGAATAGGAGGACGGGCAAGCTAGCCCAGATGAACAGGCGACAGACGGAGACTTGGAGGATGACAACTATATGCCTCTCTCCGAAGACGAGGTGAGCCTCGGCGATGATGAATTTGCCGTGCCTAAGGATCCCATCCAGCAGGAGCGTTTCAAGCGTCGACTTATAGCCACTGCAAGAAGCCTAAAGAAAAAGCAGCAGCAGCTCCAAGCTGATTAAGATCCGCTCACACATAGATGGACTGAAGTCCTGGCAGCCGAGGAATACGGACTCGAGCGCCCAACCAAAGGCTACCCAAAACAAAAGTTGCTACCTCAACATGAGGAGGAGGCCCTAGAGCCTACACTACCAGACAGGACGGGGCTGACCGGCTACCTCATGGCTGGGATAAATCGGCGTGTCAAACTAAACACCAGCCCGCACCCCGACACCCATACACTACGACCCAGGGCAATACGCAGGACCTGCAAGACATACTGGAAAACAAAGCAGGACAGACAAGATCGATCTATGGATCACAGGGACGCGCCACAACGTGTGACGATGACCGTCATAACAGATATACTAACAACAAGTCCGGCCGGGCCGAACATAGCAGACCTGACTTATTCGAACTGCGTTGTGACATAGCCCGACATAGAGGCGCCGCACACCCCCTCTGCTCACTGATGAAGTAATGGATCATGAATTCCTAGAAGGGTTTAAACCCGTAAACATCGAATCATACGATGGCACAACAGACCCCGCGGTATGGATTGAAGATTTCCTTCTCCACATTCACATGGCCCGCGGAGATGATCTACATGCCATCAAATATCTTCCCCTTAAGCTCGAAGGACCGGCCCGACATTGGCTGAATAGCCTGCCAGCGAACTCCATTGGCAGCTGGGAAAACCTGGAGAATTCATTCCTCGACAACTTCCAGGGAACTTATGTGCGACCGCCGGATGCTGATGACTTAAGTCCCATAACCTAACAGCCCGAAGAGTCAGCTCGGAAATTCTGGACTTGGTTCCTAACTAAAAAGAACCAAATTGTCGACTGTCCGCATGACGAAGCCCTAGTGGCCTTTAAGCATAACATCCGTGATGAGTGGCTCGCTCGACACCTCGGCCAAGAAAAGCCCAAGTCCATGGCAGCCCTCACGACCCTCATGACCCGCTTTTGCGCGGGTGAGGACAGCTAGCTGGCTCGCAGCGGCACCACGCCAAGAAACTCCAGCACTTCAGATATCCGTGATAGCAACGAAAAGCCACGGCGCAACAGGCATAAGCATCGTAACAATGGCGACAACACCGAAGACATGGTAGTCAATGCCGGATTCAACGGCTCCAAGTCCGGTCAGCGGAAAAAGCCATTCAAAAGAAACAATCCGGGATCGTCCAGTCTAGACCGCATACTCGACCGCTCGTGTCAAATTCACGGCACCCCTGATAAACCAGGCAACCACACTAACAGAGACTGCTGGGTGTTCAAACAGGCCGACAAGTTGAATGCCGAAAACAAGGACAAGGGGCTGCATAGCAAGGACGACGAGGAGCCCCGGTGACCGAACACAGGGGGACAGAAGAAATTTACTCCCCACGTGAAAACGATAAATATGATCTATGCCACCCACATTCCCAAGCGGGAACAAAAGCGTGCACTACGGGACGTCTATGCGATGGAGCCAGTCGCCCCAAAGTTCAACCCATGGTCATCCTGCCCGATCACTTTTGATTGCAGAAATCATCCTACCAGTATCCGTCATTGCGGTTCAGCCGCATTGGTCCTCGACCCAATCATTGACGGATTCCACCTCACGCGAGTCCTCATGGACGGTGGCAGCAGCCTGAACCTGCTTTATCAGGACACGGTGCATAAAACGGGCATCGATCCCTCAAGGATCAAACCCACCTGTCGGTATCAAAACCGGCGGATCTCGGGTAGGGTGTCCCAAGCAGTGCGTCTTAGGATCAATGGTAACAGGAGGCAAGGGACACGATGTTTTACCCAGGTTCGGGCCCTCTTGATGGAGGTAAAACCCTACGTCCTGCTTGATTAATATTGATGATATGGGTAGTACAAGAGTAGATCTACCACGAGATCATAGAGGCTAAACCCTAAAAGCTAGCCTATGGTATGATTGTTGTTGTTGTTGTTGTTCTACGGACTAGAGCCATCCGGTTTATATAGACACCGGAGAAGGATAGGGTTACATAGAGTCGGTTACCATAGTAGGAGATCTACGTATCCATATCGCCAAGCTTGCCTTCCACGCCAAGGAAAGTCCCATCCGGACACGGGACAAAGTCTTCAATCTTGTATCTTCATAGTCTTGGAGTCCAGTCGATGATGATGATAGTCCGGCCAATGATAGTTTGGCCGATGATGGTAGTCCGGCTATCCGGACAACCCTAATCCGGGACTCCCTCAGTAGCCCCCTGAACCGGTCTTCAAGTTAGGGACGCTCCTCGATTCTTCCGAATTGTTCTTCATCTTCGGCTGCCGGTCTTGAAAACTGGTTTAACAAATCTTCTCATCTTCCATCTTGAGGATCGCCGAAATGCATTCGACGAGTTTACGCGTTGGGTATCCGAGGAGCCCCTTTAAGTTTACGGCCTTTATCAATGCCTTGCTATTTTTATGCCATGCCTCGGGTTTGAAGTTGTTCCCGGGTGGCAACGTCCTCTTGCGTCCGAGCTCCAACGCCGGACTGCATTCGAGGTATCTTTTGCAGCCGAGCACCAATGCCGGACTGCTTCCCAGATGTAACGCCGGACTATGTATCCGAGCTCTAACGCCGGACTGTATCCGAGCTCCAACGCCGGACTATGTATCCGAGCTCCAACGCCGGACATGCCCTCTAAGGAGCCAGCCACTTGCATCCAAGCTATATGCCGAACTGCTTCCGAGGTGGTTAAGCACCTCGGTCATGGGCTGATTTTTGGTCAATGTTTTTTATTGATGTAATTTATTCTCTGACGAGATATATAGCCAGTAGCCCTCAAGGTATGCATCGGTCTAAAACCCGAGATGCACCTGAAGGATGACATAAGACCGTTGATCCCCGTAGCTGTTGAGACTCAGGTTGATTTGCAAAATCGGTCTGAGGATCAAGTCCTAGCTCGGCAGAATACTTCGGGACACAAAAAGCAGCGTGCTCAGTCCTCGAGACTCAGGTTGGGTGCGGCCGACCAACCTGAGGATCAAAATCTCCTCGGAAACTGTATTGCACTTAAGATTTTCTGCATAGAACAAGCAATGCAGTAGCCCCCGAGACACTGGTCAGGTGGCAACACCAGATCAGGGGATCAATGTGCCCCTTTAATATTTGTAAATAATAAGCCCGAAGCCCAGTAGCCCCCGAGCCTTAATGCGGGCACGGGTGGCCGAATTAAGGATCAATATCCATAGTAAAATCACAAATTATGTGTAATGACTCAATGTATCTAAGTACTTTAAGTCATTAATGCTCGGATCCGCATTGTACAAAACTTTGTTGACCGACCATGGGCTTCAACCTCCTCGGCCGGTAGCCGAGGAGTGTTTGTCCTACTTTATAAAGCCTTTATGAGGGCAAAGATTTACGACAAACAAGGCACTCTGGTCATACGGCTTTCTAAACAAAGTTACGCAGAGAGATATTTTATATTGCTGTTTAACAGAAGAAATGTCTTCCAAAGAAAATAGTCCCGCTATCGGTTCCTTTCTTTGGGTTGTCATGCTAAGCATGATCATGAAATCTCAGCTCCAATGTAAGAGCAAAAGATCGAGGATTTAGTTTGGGAGGCCAGTTAATAGCCCCCGGTAGTGTTCAGCGACAGTCGAGGTCAAGCCGGAAACACTTCGGCCAATGTTATGAATGGCCCGTCATTTAGTATAGTCATCGGGTCGCTGACCAGTTTACACCTATTGTGACAGTCAGTTTTCGGCTTTCTCCACTGAGGTGCTTGACCATGCAAGCTGGAAGCACAATCGCAGTGGTTCTCCCTTTACACACCTAGCCGAACAAAGCAGAACGTAGGAGGCAAGCGCGGGAGCCGGGCAACCCAACTATTGACCGAAGACACAATTCGAAGCTGATGCATATATAGCAATATCCGAGAATGTTTTTGCCGAATCTCTAAAGGTGTCCGGCGTTGCACTGCGAGACTTGTGCTGAAAACACACAAATAGTTAAAAGTGCCAAAATCTTGGAAAACCAAAAAACGTCAGTAAAAACATGATGTCCGAACAAGATCAAGTGTTCGGTGCCAATCCAAAAATTGGACTTGAGAAAAAAAGTGCTTCTGCCGTGCTTTAACTTTGCAACGACTAAGAAGAAAAACACTTAGTATGAAACAGCTCATATAAACATAAGAGCCCCCAAGCGACTTGGGTAAAAGTTGAAAATGTAAGGTGACATGTAGAATGCCTTCTAGCCGGATTGTAGATCGTTTGTCGTAGCGGACCTTTTCGCTTCAACCTCTGGACCCAATAGTCCGGAGTGTGTCTGAATACCCTCGCGGTTATAAAAACCAAGGCATGCGTGGAGACCAGGCGTAGGGGTCATTAGTTCTTTATCAGACAAGTGCCCAACTAGTTATGTTATATTACATGGTTAGTAGGAAACATCTTCCAGGGAGAATAGTTCCGTTAGGGGTTCCTTTCCCTGGGAGGCATGCCCTAAAGTGCATGTCCGGGCTGCGAAAAGAGCAGAAAAACATCTGGGGGCAGGTAAATAAATAGGTAAGAAATCATCTTTTAGTTCACCGACCGAGTATTCCCTTAAGAACGCTAGCTTTCGGCTTCACTCAGTCTGACGTACACATCTGGCTGACCCGGCAGTAACAATCGCAGACGTGCTCCCTTTACCACCTAGCCGAACAATCGGGAACGTAGGGGTAAGCACAGGAGCCAGGCAACCCAGCTTGGCCAAAACTTAAGTCATATCGATGCATATAATGGTGAATAAAAGGTACATGCGGAAGTGTGACACATGTGTTGGGCATAAAGCCCGTATTAATAAGATTCTGTTAAAGAAGCCCCCAGGTATAATGAGCGCGGGTAGCGCGTCAAGTGTGTGCGAACAGAGGTCGGACAAGGAAAAAAATTTACAAGCAACTTTTTTCCAAAAAAGTATAATGCTTGGTCGAGCCGAACACAAGTCAAAAATTTAAAACTTTGAGCATGAAGGCAACTTAGCTGGTTAATGTGTTCGGTATTGACGACGCAGTCCGAGCTTGATGTGGGACAAGGTTCCATCCCCCAAGCCGGTCCCAAGGTGGCGGAGCAAGGAGCTCGGCACTCCGAAGTGGTGACATAGCACGGTCAATGCAGGACAACAAAGTGATGCCGATGTCCCCGGCATGGGGTAATGAAGTGTTGACGAAGCCCCCCGTCCAGCCGAGGTGACGTCAAACGATATAGTCCGGCTGGATCATTTTCCTGTGCACAAAAAATAGTGCAGAGCGGGGATAATAGTAATAATAGGAATTAAAAAAAATGTTGCATAATAAATAATTTATGCAAAGTGAGTAGTAAAAGAAATATGGCCTGGCGCCGAAGTCGATGTTGATGCAGGTCGTCGACGTAATGCAATAAAGGCGTGGCAAAGCCTGAATTCACAGGTCGGTCCGAGTTCCGGATGTGGCGTTCGCCGAACTGTGTACGGAAACTGACCGAACCATCATGCGACCGTTGATAATGCGGCCACCATTTGATAGAACTGTGTACATATGCTGGACTAACCAGAGTAATAATTCCTTGGGAAAAATTTAACCCAAACAAGCAAAAAGAAATACTAGGATTAATAGCACCTGGTTTATTTGTTGTAGCAATCCGAAGGAAGGTGATTCCCAAAATTGGGATTCGATCCGTGCACCCATGCCTGGTCGGCTAGTGACGCTGAAGTGTCCGGAGTAGATTGATGAAGAGATGGTGAAGCCCCCGGTCCAGCCGAGATGTCGAAGTAGGTCGGCGTGATGGACACCAACTTGAAGAAGCAATAGTGCGGCCCTGCCGATGCAGGTCGTGACGTGGTTGATGCCGGCTTGATGAAGCGACCGTGCGGCGATGCCGGTATGCCCGCTCCGTGTAATCCGTGGGGCAGTGATGTTGGTGATGATTTATCCTTCGCGATGCCGGACTCTTGTTCAGCTTGCCAAGATGATGATCCGAAGAAGTTGAGCTTGGCTCAACAAAGTGACGACGTGTCTAGCACAGGTCGGCAGCCGTGGAGCAATATTGCCAGACTGGTTTGACACCAGCATGATGTTGAAGATCATGTTCAAAAGATCTTAGAGTTAGTGGGATGTGTTCGGGAACAAAACACAATACCCCATACAAAACTTCCTTTAAAAAGGATGTCCGAAATCCCATTCATAAAAAAGACGAACTCGGGTCGGATTCGTTTTCGCGCAGAAAACAGATCCAAAAAGTGATGCACTAATCGGAAGGTTCCTGGAGTTTGGACGGTCGGATCGAGCTGAATTTTTGGCAGATGGTAGATAAGGGAATTCCGCAGCAAATCAACGGTTGGATCCTCCAAAGGACATCCGAGCTAGATGCTGGATACCACGCCCTAAACTCGTCCGGATTCTCGTCCAGATTCAACAGGGCTCCGGTATATCGGAGATTGCCGTAGATTCCTCCATCGGAACTCGATGAAATTTTTGCAGGGTTGTTGTAGACTTAATTCCGCATAATTCCACCGAAGTAATCGTTTAAGCAACACTCGAGAAGGCGGTGGTGGCGGATACAACTTTGCTGTCCAGAAAAACAGCGCGGTCGCCTGAGGGCAATGTTGACGTTGAGCCCCCGAGCTCCATGGATGACTCCTCCATGATCTTGATAGAGATCAGAGTTGGTGTTGATGAAGGCCTTCATCCGAACATGACGATCGGAGGTAGGGCGCAGTCCTCGATCAAGCCAAGGTGACCAGTCGAGCTGGTGACGAAGAAGCCAACGTCGCAGTTGACCTGCAGTCGAGCCATTGATCCTTCCGCCGATCACACAGCGGAACTCTCAATGAAAGCACCAATGTTGGTATCAAAACCGGCGGATCTCGGGTAGGGGGTCCCAAGCAGTGCGTCTTAGGATCAATGGTAACAGGAGGCAAGGGACACGATGTTTTACCCAGGTTCGGGCCCTCTTGATGGAGGTAAAACCCTACGTCCTACTTGATTAATATTGATGATATGGGTAGTACAAGAGTAGATCTACCACGAGATCGTAGAGGCTAAACTCTAAAAGCTAGCCTATGGTATGATTGTTGTTGTTGTTGTTGTTCTACGGACTAGAGCCATTCGGTTTATATAGACACCGGAGAGGGCTAGGGTTACATAGAGTCAGTTACAATAGTAGGAGATCTACGTATCCGTATCGCCAAGCTTGCCTTCCACGCCAAGGAAAGTCCCATCCGGACACGGGACGAAGTCTTCAATCTTGTATCTTCATAGTCTTGGAGTCCGGTCGATGATGATGATAGTCCGGCCGATGATAGTTCGGCCGATGATGGTAGTCCGGCTATCCGGACACCCCCTAATCCGGGACTCCCTCACCACCAAAACCACCTTTAAAGGTGTAATCCCAGGTGTAGAGGCATGTTGTACGGGCTCAATAACACTGGAAGTGGTCTTCGGATCTTCGGATAACTTCCGGAGCGAGGAGTTAATCTTCGATATCGTCCCTTTCTGTAGTGGCTATCATGCACTACTTGGACGAACCGCATTTGCTCTATTCAATGCGGTACGACACTATGCATACCTCAAGATCAAGATGCCAGGACCTTGCGGGGTTATAACAGTCAATGGAAACACAGACCGCTCTCTCCGGATAGAGCAGCACACTGCAGCCCTCGCAGTAGAGGTACAAAGTAGCCTTCTTTGGCAGACCGTCAACTCGGCGATAAAAACCCCGGACACCCTTAAGCGAGTCCAGAGTACTCTGCATCAGGCTCGACCTGCGCGACTAGAGCTTGACTAGCAATTTGGCCTCTGTCCTAGTCCCATCCAGGCGGTATTCGTGCCGCGCGTACACAACTACGCACTCAAAATACCATGGGCATAGGCGAAGGCACGACGATGATGCAGTCCACGGTGCGGCTCAACCGTCACGAGACCCGCATACCTTTATCATCTTCTTTCTTCTTAAGGACCCTACTTTCGGGCAGACCCTTCAAAGAGTCTGATCATCGGACTCACCACGGGAAGGAAAACCAAGCAGGCAAGAGGCTTTGCATATAAGGGAATACCCAGGTGGTCTCTGTTAACGATTGTTATACATGTTTTACATACCCACACACAGCCTGCCCTCGGATAGTACATGTCAAATAGTCCTTTTTTTTCTTATCGCATTACTCGTACACATACGCTTTGACGTATTATTTAAATAACAACGGGAAACAATATACAACGTCAGCTTATTATTACTTTCTTCATATTTTCCCTTGACTGTTTATTTAATATTGCACCCGTACACTTTGGTACGTTTAGTTCGCCAGGGGCTTTACTATGGCCCATAACACGGCAAGAAAAGTCCAAACACTTTCGACAGTGCGGCAGCCCGGACTGCATATGTGTGTTTGGCGTTATAACAAACAATGAAGCTAAAACACATAAAATGTACTATAGAGTACATATGCTTACGATTTCGCCAGGGGCTTGCCCCTAGGCAACCACTCCTCCTCGCTGTAAGCGGCCGTGGTGGAGTAGTCCAGAAGGGATGTCTTTCCCTTCTTCGGCGTCCTAGCCTCCCCCTGCGGGGTGACTTTTCTCTTCCTCTCCTCCCCATCTTCGTGGGAGGAATCTACCTTGGCGTCCTAGGATGACGAGTCTATTACGGTCCGGCGCCGAAGACCTTTTCTTGTCCCTGTGGCCGCCTTCTTGGGCCCTTCGGCCTCCCCAGATGGGGCAGACTTCCTTCTCTTCTCCTCCCTGGTCGGGTGAGGCATTTCCTCTCCCTCCCCCTCATCTTCAGACGAGGCGTCCGATGTGGCCTTGCGCCGGAGACCTTTCCTGGTCCCTGTAGCCTTCTTTTCGGCCTTCTTCTCCAGCACCTTGTAAGGCGCAGGAACCAGCATCTCCGTCAGGAGTGCGGAAGTTGTATCTTTGGGCAGTGGAGCCGGACAATCGATCCGCTCCGCCGTCTCCACATATTCCTGTTTTGCCAGAATGGTGGCTTAAAATCCTCCCACAAATATACTGGGAAAGGCACGTTTTGTGATATTTAGAGAGCTTACCGGATTGGCAAGGCGCTTTGCGCTGAGTCCACGGTCCTCAGAAGTGGGAGGAGGTACTTCGGCGGCTTTGAACAACACCTTCCAGACGTCTTTGTGCATCGTGTCGAAGAGCTCTTGCAGCGTCTGGTGTTTGGCCGGATCGAACTCCCACATATTGAACGCACGTCTTTGACACAGGAGGATCCGACAGAAGAGCATGACCTGGACCACGTTGACAAGCTCTATCTTCTTGTCTATCATATTTTTTAATGCAATTTTGGATACCGGTCAGCTCCGCGGGTATGCCCCAAGCGAGGCCCTTCTTTTCCCAGGAGGTGAGCCGCATGGGTATGCCGGATCGAAATTCGGGGGCCACCGCCCAGTCGGTATCGCGCGGCTCGGTGATGTAGAACCACCCCGATTGCCACCCCTTCATGGTCTCCACGAAGGAGCCTTCGAGCCAGGTAACATTGGGCATCTTGCACACCATGGCACCTCCGCACTCTGCTTGTTGGCCGCTCACTATCTTCGGCTTTACGTTGAAGATTTGTAGCCATAGGCCAAAGTGGGGCTTGATGCGGAGGAAGGCCTCGCACACGACGATACACGCCGAGATGTTGAAGACGAAATTTGGGGCTAGATCATGAAAATCTAGCCTATAGTAAAACATGAGCCCACGGACAAATGGGTGAAGTGGAAATCCCAGTCCGCGGACGAATGAGAGATGAACACTACTCTCTCCCGAGATTTCGGAGTGGGGGTGACCTGCCCCTTCGTCGGAAGCCTGTGTGTGATGCTCGTGGCCAGGTATCCTGCCTCCTGAAGCTTGGTAATGTCCTCCTCCGTAACGGAGGAGGCCATCCACTTGCCTCCCGCTCTAGACATGCTGCGAATGGTCTAATGGAGAAGGTGAGAACTTGGGCGTTGGGTCTCAAGGGTGCGAGAATGGATGAGTAAAGGAGGAAGAAGGCGTGGGTGGAGATGGGGGATCCTTATCTCTTTATAAAGGCGGTAGAAACTGTGTGCCTCCCCACTTGCCTATTAAAATCGCTTACTTTCCAAAGCGCCACATGGTTGGGTTACCCGTGCCCGTATTGATGAGAATCCCGTAATAGGGGGACACAATCTCTGTTGTGACAAGACATGCCAAGGAAACCGCCTCACATATGTGCAGTGGCTGGTTGAGAAGAAAACGGTTCGAATAATGACTGGGCCGTGGTGTGATGTCACGCTGTGTAAAGTTGTCAGCAGATTTGATTCGTGGAGTATTGTTCTCTCTACGGTGGTACGTGGAATTTGTTTTGCAGAGCCAGACACGATCCTTGTGGTTGAAATTTACCTTGGAGTATTCGGAGATGGAACCCGCCTTGCAATGCCGAAGACAAACTGCACGCCGGACTCATCGTCATTGAAGCTTGGTTCAGGGGCTACTGAGGGAGTCCTGGATTAGGGGGTATCCGGACAGCCAGACTATATACTTTGGTTGTACTGTTGGACTATGAAGATACAAGATTGAAGACTTCGTCCCATGTCCGGATGGGACTCTCCTTTGCATGGAAGGCAAGCTTGGTGATTCGGATGTTAGATCTCCTTCTCTATAACGGACTCTGTGTAACCCTATCCCCCTCTGGTGTCTATATAAACCGGAGGGTTTAGTCCGTAGAACAAGAACAACAATCATAATCATAGGCTATCTTCTAGTGTTTAGCCTCTATGATCTCGTGGTAGATCAACTCTTGTAATACTCATACCATCAAGATCTATCAAGCAAGAAGTAGGGTATTACCTCCATCGAGAGGCCCGAACCTGGGTAAACGTCGTGTTCCTAGCCTCCTGTTATCATGAGCCTTAGACGCATAGTTTGGGACCCCCTACCTGAGATCCGCCGGTTTTGACACCGACAGCAGGGACGTGGAGATGTTGGCCCAGCGGGTGAGGAAGAGGGCCAAGGCTTCAGCGGGCAGCTAGCCCCTGGCGGGCACCGCAAGCACGCCACTGGTGGTGGTGTGCAACCCGGACAACAGCCCGCGGCATAGCCCCCGGCTCAGCCCCCAGCATAAGTTCACCATCCACCCTTTGTCAACGCTCGTCGGGGCCCGATTCTCTTGTCATTGAACTTGCTGCGGTTTGCAGGAGAAGAACGGCAGCATGAGGAGACACCAAGGGCCTCCCCCACCACGCCGCCCCCATCGACCACACCGCCCCGAGGGGCGTCCCCGGCAAGGGCGCCAGATACCGAGCCCATGCGCATGGAGGAGGAGGAGGTAGACTTGGGCGCTGGTGGCCCGTCCCGGCAACAAACATTGGCGGGGGGGCCACATCTTCCCAGCCCGGCACGGGTGAGTCATGTGCCTTTCCCTTCCTTCTTTTCTTCTTCTCTCTCTTTTTTTGAACCTTGATCTTGGCCTTGCCTCATTCTCCTTCCTGGCATGTAGATCCTCCCTTCATGGGCCAGGAGGGCATCGACATCGAGATTACGGAGGTTGCCAAGGAGGCCGAGGCTGAGGCCACCAAGATCGCTACCGAGGAAGCCGCCAAGGATGTCGAGGATGCCGCCAAGGAGGCCGGCAATGGCGCCACTGAGGAGGCTAGAAAGGGGCCAGCCGGGGAGTGGATGGTCGATGACCAACCCTCCTCCTCCGCTGCCTCTAGCTCAGGCAAGTACTTGAAGGTGGGCGACGACTTTGTTCGTCCTCCTTCCTGGGACGGCGAGCACCGGAGCGCTCGCTGAAGGAGAGGTATTTGATGATGACGTGCTCGCCGCCGCTGGGCTGGAGGTCGTCGACGAGCCGAGCGCTGGTGGTGGCACTCAAGAGGACCGTCTCCTCCAGGCCATGAGTGCCAGCTTCAAAAATCTTCAGGCACTCCACCGCGCCCGCCTGGACAAGGCAAAGTCCAAGGAGGTGGTGGCGCACAAGGTGGAAGCAGACCTTGAGGAGCGTGTTGCCGAAGCGCAGACATGGTTCCACCAGGCCCCCGAGGAGCTGAAGGCCGCCCAAGGCCAACTGGCGCAGCGTGATCTAGAGCTCCTCCTGAAGCAGGCCGACATTGAGAAGGCCCGGGAGGAAGTGAGGGAGGAGGCCTCCAAGGCTGAGGCCATCCGGTCCCAGCGCGAGGGCGAGCTGAACTCCCAGGAGGAGGACCTCGCCACCCGTGAGGCGACGCTTGCCGCTATGCTCCATGGCAAGGATGAGGAGGTTGAGAAGCTTGTCGTGGTGCGGACCCAAGAGTTGGAGCATAAGCACAAAGAAGCGCTCGATGCCCAGGCCCTGGCCCACGGCAACAAGGTAAAGGAGCTGGAGGCGGAGTGGGATGGCCTGGCGAACCAAATCCTGCACCTGTCCTCGGAGAAGAACATGCCCAATGAGGCTCTGGTCGAGGCGCATCCCGCGGTCCTCAGCAAGGCTGGGCAGGTCTCCACAGCCAACGACACCATCAAGGACCTGAAGCTCAAGCTGGAGGGCCTTGAGGGGGCGCTTTCGGAGGCCCAGACCTGGGAGGGAGCCCTGACCAAGAGCCTGGCAGAGGAGAAACAGCTGCGGAAGAACGACGCCGCCAACCACGCAGATTCCATGAAGGGCGAGAAAATCTGGATCGGCCACCTCGCCGAAGTTGCCAACAGGATCACCAAGCAGTTGGCCGACATGAAGATGCCGGAGGTGAGGTACGCCCCGGAACTGGGCTCGAGCCCCAATGCCAAGCTGACCTTGTTCTTCGAGGGCGTTCTTGGGGCTCTGGAGCGGCTCCACTCCAATCAGGCGAGCTCCCTGGCCGACGAGGCCTGGACGCTTTGTCGGGGCGCCATGACCAAGGTTCTCACCAAACTGGCGTACTGGAACCCCAACCTCGACTTTGACACCGCGCTGGACAGCTTGTTGGGTGATGCGGACCTCACGGTGCTCGAGGAGCGCATCGAGCCCACCATCAGCCACGTCAGCGGAATCCAAAGGTTGGAGGGCCAGAGCCAGGACTAGGCGCCCTGTTTCTTGTTGTCGTTGTAGGTTCATGACCAAGATAATTCATATCTTTAGTTAGAACCGCAGCAACAATTGGTGTAATATAATTCTGCAGTACTTTTGATATGATGCATATTATTTCCCTGTTCAACATTTCTCTGGACGTCCACCCTACGCTTATTGGGTAGGCTTGCCGGCACGTAAACCCAAACTACTGCGCTTCGAAGGACAGATCCTTTAGCGGTCGGCAGGTTGTGCTTGCTGCCGTGCGAACCACCTTGCCATTCTCAGCGCGGCCGCTCAAACTGCCGAGCGGACTCGAGGTAGAACGAGAGCGTTGCCAATAGCGGAAGGCCACCCTGCCGCTCTCGACGCACGCTCGATCTGTTGAGCGGACTCTAAACAGACCAAGAGCGTTGCCAATAACGGAAGGGCCCCACTGCGTGCAGGTTTCCCATACAGAGGAAAGATCTCCGAGGAAGATAAACTTGTATAAAAAGGAATTACTCAAATATTTTGCATGACTTAGCTTTCTTGTCGTCGTGCGAACGTTTGCTGCACCTGGTGACAGAGCTGCTCGCTTGGCCGCCTTCTTCCTTGGAAGCCATGCTGATGAAGAACTGCTAAACTAAACGCTAGACCAGATTCTCACAACTGCGCCCCCTACCTAGCCCGCCAAAGATGTCGGTGGAAACGACACCTATGGGATCACAAGAATCCCTACTGCGGTTTCAGGGCGCGAGGTCGTGAGGAGAGCGGGACTAGCAGTCAGCACAAGCACACGGGTCATTTACCCAGGTTCGGGCCGCAAGGATGCGTAATACGCTAGTCCTGCTTTGATGTGTATATCTGTGTTCTTGGAGTTCTTGAGCTATCTACCATGTGCATAACTTGTCCATGGGTCGGAATCCTTCTCCTGGGTGCCTTGGGCCTCCTTTTATAGGCAAGGGAATCGCCACAGTGGAAAACAGGAGGTCGCATCGGGCTACTGTGGTTAAGCCTATCGATAGCCATTAAGGGACAAGACACATTTAATGCGCCTTCGACATGTACCCTTCACTTTTACCGCCGCTTTGCCCTGCCTTGACACGCGCCTGGGCCAGCGAGGCGGTCATCGCCATGTAAGCTGGCTGGCAGCTGAGGTGGCGCGGCGGTAGGACCTTCACGAAGATTTGCATGCCACCACGTAGGCATGCGCTGAGTTGGCCGAGAAGCCTCGTGCCAACACGCAAGCGCCTGCCCAGCTGGTGGGCTAGCAGCTGCATGGGAGTGGTGGCAGAAGCTTGGCGGGTGCGGGCATGGCTGTGGCCTCGCGGACGCCCTCAGCAAGGTCCTTGCCGGGGCCCCGGCAAGGGTCTTGATGTGGCGTTGTGGTCGTCCCCGACAAGGACCTTGCTGATGGTCTTGTGGGTTTTCTCGGCGAGGATCTCGCCGAGGATCGTTGTCTTCTAATCCTCCTCTGATTTGGAGTGTTTCTTGTCTTAACAAAGATTTGCATGCCACCATGGAGGCGCCTCCCGAGCCCAGGTCCCAACGCGGTTGGCGGTTGATACGTCTCCAACGTATCTATAATTTATGAAGCATTCATGCTATTATATTATCTATTTTGGACATTTATGGGCTTTATTTTACACTTTTATATTATTTTTGGGACTAACCTATTAACCAGAGGCCCAACCCATATTGTTGTTTTCTTGCCTATTTCAGTGTTACGAAGAAAAGGAATATCAAACGGAGTCCAAATGGAATGAAACCTTCGGGAAATTTATTGTTGGAATGGAAGCAATCCAGGGGACATGGAGTGCACGTAAGGGAAGCTTCGAGGTGGCCCCGAGGCAGGGAGGCGCACCCACCTCCCCTGGGCATGCCTCGCACCCTCGTGGGCCCCTCGTGGCTCCCCTGACCGACTTCTTTTGCCTATATATCTCCATATACCCTAAAAACATCAAAGAGCAAGATAGATCAGGAGTTCCGCCGCCACAAGCCTCTATAGCCACCAAAAACCTCTTGGGAGCCCTTTTCGGCACCCTGCCGGAGGGGGAACCCATCACCTGTGGCCACCTTCATCATCCCGGTGCTCTCCATGATGAGGACGGAGTAGTTCACCCTCAGGGCTAAGGGTATGTACCAGTAGCTATGTGTTTGATCTCTCTCTCTCTCTCTCTCTCTCTCTCGTGTTCTTGATTTGGCACGATCTTGATGTACCACGAGCTTTGCTATTATAGTTGGATCTTATGATGTTTCTCCCCCTCTAGTCCCTTGTAATGGATTGAGTTTTCCCCTTGAAGTTATCTTATCGGATTGAGTCTTTAAGGATTTGGGAACACTTGATGTATGTCTTGGCGTGCTTATCTGTGGTGATAATGGGATATTCACGTGATCTACTTGATGTATTTTTTTGTGATCAACTTGCGGGTTCAATGAACCTATGCATAGGGTTGGCACACGTTTTCATCTTGACTCTTCGGTAGACACTTTGGGGCACTCTTTTAAGTTCTTTGTGTTGGTTGAATAGATGAATCTGAGATTGTGTGATGCATATCGTATAATCATGCCCACGGATACTTGAGGTGACAACGGAGTATCTAGGTGACATTAGGGTTTTTGTTGATTTGTGTCTTACGGTGTTATTCTAGTATGAACTCTATGATAGATTGAACGAAAAGAATAGCTTCGTGTTATTTTACTACAGACTCTTGAATAGATCGATCAGAAAGGATAACTTTGAGGTGGTTTCGTACCCTACCATAATCTCTTCATTTGTTCTCCGCAATTAGTGACTTTGGAGTGACTCTTTGTTGCATGTTGAGGGATAGTTATATGGTCCAATTATGTTATTATTGTTGAGAGAACTTGCACTAGTGAAAGTATGAACCTTAGGCCTTGTTTCCTAGCATTTCAATACCATTTGTGCTCACTTTTATCATTAGTTACCTTGCTGTTTTTATAATTTCAGATTACAAAAACCTATATCTACCATCCATATTGCACTTGTATCACCATCTCTTCGCCAAACTAGTGCACCTATACAATTTACCATTGTATTGGGTGTGTTGGGGACACAAGAGACTCTTTGTTATTTTGTTGCAGGTTTTTTGAGAGAGACCATCTTCATCCTATGCCTCCCACAGATTGATAAACCTTAGGTCATACACTTGAGGGAAATTTGCTACTGTCCTACAAACCTCTGCACTTGGAGGCCCAACAACGTCTGCAAGAAGAAGGTTGTGTAGTAGACATCAGCGGTGTTGGAAAAACTGGGGCTCGAGGGTGGCGCGCTCTGCTGGCGTCGGGTAAGGTGCCCCGGCAAGGTCCTTCCCGGGGCCGTGGAGGTCGCCCTGGCAAGGGTCTTACCCGGGGAGTCCACCTCGCCCTCTTGTTCTTTCCGTCTCTGTCTCGGTGTTGCTTTGTCCATCTTGTGGCCTTGATTTCCTGGCTCTGCCCTGCTTAAGTGTGGCCATGGGCGTGGCTCCGATTGCTCATGCACAAATAAGGGGTACAAAAGAGCGCCCCTACTTTGGTACACCGACACCCTCTTTTTCGTTCGCCGTTTTCTCGTCAGATCTGTTTTTGTGTGCATTCTTGTTTGCGTAGTCATGATGCCTCAACGAAAATACTATGATGTTCCTTACCCAAATATTTTGCTTGAAATTGAGAAAAGTACTAAGGAATATATGACGACACCATTTGAGCATAATAAATATTTTTTGTAGAACTTAAGGAACACTCCGTTTTGTTAGAGGCTATAACGAAACAACTTGATGATATTAGTAGAGAAGTTTGCAATCTCCAATCTAAGTATGCTTTTTCTGAAAGTTTGTTGGGAAAAATATCGAATGCACAAGCTACTTTAGTGAATCAAATGGCTGCCAAACCAATCTCGTTAGAAAATAAAAGTGATGATCTTAAAATGATTGGTGTTTCTTGACTTCTATTGATTCTTTGTTTAGTAAAATTAAGATTGATGAAAAAGGGACTGGAGAAGAGTCAACTTTAGTTAGAAGGCATCCCTATGATTCGGAGGGTGAAAATCTTGTTCAAAAAATTGATAAAAGTGGGTTTGAAGAGGTCAAGACTTTAACTAGTGATGTGCCCACTATTTTGGATTACAAAGACTTTAATTATTATAGTTGCTCTTTGGATGATTGTATTTGTTTGTTGCAATCCATGATAAATTCACCCCATACTTATGAACAAAATAAAGCTTTTACTAAATATATTGTTGATGCTATGATGAAAGCTTTTGAAGAAAAGTTGGAATTAGAAGTTTCAATTCCTAGAAAATTACATGATGAATGCGAACCTACCATCAAAGTAAAGATTAAAAATTATGAGTGTTTTGCTTTATGTGACTTGGGTGCTAGTGTTTCTACAATTCCGAAATCTTTATGTGATGTGCTTGGTCTTACCAATATTGAAGAATGCTCTTTAAATTTGCACTTGGCGGATTCTACTATTAAAAAGCCTATGGGAAGAATTAATGATGTTCTTATTCTTGCAAATAGGAATTATGTGCCCATAGATTTTATTGTTCATGATATTGATTGCAATCCATCTTGTCCAGTTATTCTTGGTAGACTATTTTTATGTACTATTGGTGTCGTGATTGATATGAATGAAGGCAATATTAAAATTCAATTTCCACTAAGGAAGGGTATGGAACACTTCCCTATAACAAGAATTAGGACACCATATGAATCAATCATGAGGGCATCATATGGATGTAGAACCAAAGATGACAAAACTTAGATCGTACGCATTATGCCTAGCTAGGGGCGTAAAACGATAGCGCTCATTGGGAGGCAACCCAACTTGTATCTTTTTGCTTTTTTGGTTTTTTGCTGTTTTGAATAAAGTACACAATTATACCTCTGGTTAGATGTGTTTTTGTTGTTTAAATTAGTGTTTGGGATGATTTGGGTGAAAGTTGATTTGATCTTGCTGAAAAATAGAAACTTTTGCGCTCATGAAATTATTTCTCATTTTTATCAGAAGAGTGATTTTGAGTTGATTCTTTTTTTAGAAGATTAATAAACAAATTATTCAAGTCTTCCTAATTTTTCAGAATTTTTGGAGTTACAGAAGTATTTGTAGTAGTCAGATTTCTACAAATTGTTCTGCTTTTGACAGATTCCGTTTTCTTTGCGTTATGTGCTTGTTTTGATGATTCTATGGTTTTCTTTGATGAGTTTTTGCCATAGAAAAGTTGGAATACAGTATATATAATGCAAAAATAAAATATGAATGTGTTTGCAATTGTACTTATGGTAGTGGTTTGCTCTCTTATACTAACAGATCTCACGAAGGTTTTGTTGAGTTTTGTGTGATTGAAGTTTTCAAGTCTTGCGTGATCTTACGATGGATGAAGGAATAAGGATTAGCAAAAGGCTTAGCTTGGGGATGCCCGAGGCACCCCAAGATAATATTCAGGAAGTAGCAAGCAACTAAGCTTGGGGATGCCCCCGAGTGGCATCCCCTCTTTCTTCTAACAACCATCGGTATTTTACTTGGAACTATATTTTTATTCGTCACATATTATGAGTTTTGCTTCGGGCGTCTTGTATGATATGAGTCTTTGCTTGTTTTGCTTTGTGTTTTAAGTGTTGAATCCTTACTGGACACACCTTTTTGAGAGAGCAAAAAATTATGCAATGCTTGCTCCTATGCTTCACTTAAATTTTTAGAGCCATGGAATTGCTCTAGTACTTCACTTATATCTTTTTGAGCATGGTTTGCTTTGTTATTTTTGAGGAAATACTCTCATACTTCACTTACATTTATTTGAGAGTTCATAAACTTTTTAAGAAATTCTCTCTTGGTTCACTTAGATTATTTTGAGAGAAAGAAAATATTATGCTCATGTTCTTCACTTAAATTTGTTTGAGCTTATCAAAAGCAACATATAACAATAGTCCCAAAGTGATAGATATCCAAGGAGGATATAATAAAAACTTTCATGAAGATCATTGGACAAAATAAACTTGATTCATAGTAATAGTTTTGAGATATGATGATATGATATGTGAGTCATGTTGATGAGTAATTATGATTTAATAAGAATATTGGTGTTAAGGTTTGTGATTCGCTATGCAAGCACGAAAGTCAATAGTTATGCAATGAAATTTATATCCTACTTGTGGTGCATTATTCGGTGTTACTTATGCTTAATGCTTGGGTACGAGATTTTTTGTTTCTTGGTTGGTCGCTTCTCAATCTTTTTGCTAACCTTCATTTTTGCACTAAGTATGATCACTACTTGTGCATCCGAAACCCTTTAAACCAGTTTTGCCATATGAGTCCACTATACCTACCTATATGCGGTATTTCCATGCCATTCTAAGAAAATTTGCATGTGCCATCTCTAATTTCAAAATAATTTTCTCTTTTGTGTGTTCTACCGCTCGCGAGGCGGTGAGGGGTGGCCAATATTTTCCATGCAAGATGTGTTATTCTCATGATGAGTGTTTATTCACTTGTCATTGCACGAGAGTACGAAAAAGGTATTAGGGATGCCCGGTCCCGAAATGAAAAATGAATTTACTTTATATTGTCAAATAATAAATTCCTTGGAAAGTGTTGGTGTGGAGGGCACACATGGATATGGTTAGCCATGGAAAGTGAAAGTAATGGTGGAAAAAGGATAAAACTTTATTTTTTATTTGGGAGCCGCCTAAGATGTATCTAGCATGGAAAGTGTTGGGAGCACTAAGTCGTTTTCGTTGGTGGGAAAAGTATGCCTCCCAAAATGTTTTTATCTCTCAATTTTCGCTTTGAGCTCTGGCACCTCTACAAATCCCTACTTCCCTCAATGAAGGGCCTTTCTTTTACTTTATGCAATTTTTATTTTGAATTTGAGTCTCCACCTTCTCTTATAAAGCACCAACTATGGAGCACTATCATATTTGAGCATTGGGTGTAGCTAATATTCGAGTGTGTTTCATGAATGGATCAATGGTTGAGCATAATGGGCAAGGGATAACTTGCTTTAGTGTTGATATTATGAAAGACATGGTTGCTTGTTGGTATGCTTGGGTATTAAAGTCTTCATGTAAAAATTAGGCTATTGGTTTGAACCATATAAAAGTCCAAATGTCCATGCTATAAAGAAAATATTATGTGATGAACATGTTGGGCAGCATTCCACATAAAAAATTCTGTTTTTATCATTTACCTACTCGAGGACGAGCAGGAATTAAGCTTGGGGATGCTGATACGTATCCAATGTATCTATAAGTTTTTATTGTTCATGTTGTTATATTATCATTCTTGGATGTTTTACAATCATTTTATAGTCATTTTATATCATTTTTGGTACTAACCTATTGGCATAGTGCCCAGTGCCAGTTGCTGTTTTCTGCATGTTTTTTACATTGCAGGAAATCAATACCAAACGGAGTCCAAACGCAGATTTTTTGGGGCCAGAAGACATCCAGTGGGCTAGGAACGCACTTGAGGGGAGCTCTGACGGGAGCACAATCCAACAGGGCGCACCTGGGGGCCCAGGCATGCCCCGGTGGGTTGTGCCCTCCTCGTTAGCCTCCCGCACCACCTTTTTGCTCTATAAATACCCCAATATTCTAGAAACCAAAGGGGAGTCGACGAAAATCAATTCCAGCCGCCGTAGAGTACAGAAACACCAGATCCAATCTAGAAACCATCCCGGAGGGGTTCATCATGTCCATTGGTGCCTCTCCGATGATGCATGAGTAGTTCTTTGTAGACCTACGGGTCCGTAGTTAGTAGCTAGATGGCTTCCTCTCTCTCTCTCTCTCTTGATTATCAATACAATGGTCTCTTGGAGATCCATATGATGTAAGTCTTTTTGCGGTGTGTTTGTTGGGATCCAATGTACTTTGAGTTTATGATCAGATCTATGTTTTTTTCCATGAAAGTTATTTGAGTCTTCTCTGATGTCTTATATGCATGATTGATTATAAACTTGTATTCTTCTCTGATATTTGGGTTTTGTTTGGCCAACTTGATCTATTTATCTTGCAATGTGAAGAGGTGATTTGTGATGGGTTTGATATTACGGTGCTTGATCCAAGTGACAGAAAGGGAAACACGTATGCATCGTTGCTATTAAGGATAACAAGAAGGGGTCTATTTCTACATAAATAGATCTTGTCTACATCATGTCATCGTTCTTATTGCATTACTCCGTTTTCCATGAACTTAATACACTAGATGCATGCTGGATTGCGGTAGATGTGTGGAGTAATAGTAGTAGATGCAGGCAGGAGTCAGCCTACTAATCTTGGACATGATGCCTATATAATGATCATTGTCTGGATATCATCATGATTATTTGAAGTTCTATCAATTGCCCAACAGTAATTGTTTTCCCACTGTTTGCTCTTTTTCTCGAGAGAAGCCACTAGGGAAACCTATGGCCCCCGGGTCTCTTTTCATCATATTTGCCTTTGTGATCTATTTTCCTTTGCTTTTTATTTTCAGATCTATTAAACCAAAAATACAAAAATACCTTGCTGCAATTTATTTATTCTGCAGTCTATTTATGCTATCTATCACGATTATCTCACGTTATCTTGCCTACTTGAGGCGTCGTACCAGAAAGGGATTGACAACCCCTTTAACATGTCAAGTTGCGAGTATTTGTTATTTGTGTGTAGGGGCTGTTTACGTGGTGTTAGGAGGTTCTCCTACTGGTTCGATAACCTTGGTCTTGTCACTAAGGGAAATACCTACCATCGCTATACTACTAGTTGGAATAGCTTTTACCCACTTAGTAACATAATCAACAACAACCAAAATATGTGTATACCCATTAGAGGAAGGAAAATGTCCCATGTAATCAAATCCCCATTCATCAGATGGTACAGCAAGAGAATAATTCATAGGCATTTCTTGACGCTTACCAATATTTCCAATTCTTTGATATTCATCACAAGATAAAACAAACTTATGGGCACCTTTGAAGAGAGTAGGCGAATCAAAACAGGATTGCAATACCTTGTGAGCAGTTCTATCTCCCGCATGATGTCCTCCATAACCTTCAGAGTGACATTTTCATAGGATTTGTTCTTGTTCTTGCTCAGGTACACAACGTCTAATAATACCATCTACTACTTTATAAAAGTGTGTGTCATCCCAAAAGTAATGTCTTAAATCATCGAAGAATTTTTTTCTTTTATTGGTACATGAAGCTAGGTGGTATGTATTTAGCAACAATGTAATTTGCATAGTCGGCATACCGAGGAGTTTTATGAGAAACATTTATTGCAGCAATTGTTCATCAGGAGAACTATCATTAATAGGTTGTGGGTCATCAAGAATATTTCCAAACCTAGACAAGTTATCAGTTATGGGGTTCTCAGCTCCTTTTCTATCAGGGATATGTAAGTCAAATTCTTGTAGCAAAAGAACCCACCTAATAAGTCTAGGTTTAGCATCTTTCTTTTCCATAAGATATTTTATAGCAGCATGATCAGTGTGAACAATCACTTTAGGAACAATGTAATATCTAAATTTATCACAAGCAAACACCACTGCTAAGAATTATTTTTCAGTAGTAGCATAATTTCATTGAGCACTCTCTAGATTTTATTAGCATAATGAATAACATTTAATTTCTGATCAACTCTTTGTCCTAGAACAGCACCAATAGCATAATCACTAGCATCACACATAATTTCAAAAGGCAAGTTCCAATCAGGTTGTTGAACAATAGGTGCAGAAATCAAGGCTTTCTTAAATGTTTCAAAGGCTTCTACACAATCATCATCAAAAACAAATGGAACATCCTTTTGTAAAAGATTCATAAGAGGCCTAGAATATTTAGAGAAGTCTTTAACAAACCTCCTATAGAAACTAGCATGACCGAGTAAACTACGAATACCTTTGATATCTTTATGACATGGCATTTTCTTAATTGCATCAACTTTAGCTTTGTCCACCTCAATACCTCGTTTGGAAATTTTATGTCCCAAGACAATACCTTCATTAACCATAAAGTGACACTTCTACCCATTCTGGACGAGATTACTTTGTTCACATCTCTGCAAAACTCGATCAAGGTTGCTCAAGCAATCATCAAAAGAAGTTCTGTAAACGGAAAAATCATCCATGAAAACCTCAACAATCTTTTCATAAAAATCAGAGAATATAGCAGTCATGCATCGTTTGAAAGGTAGCAGGTGCATTGCATAAACCAAAAGACATATGTCTACAAGCATAAGTTCCAAAAGGACAAGTAAAGGTGATTTTCTCTTCATCAGGTTGTGAGACGGGTATTTGAGAAAAACAGGAATATCCATCAAGGAAACAAAAATGTGTGTGCTTTGATAACCTTTCTAGCATTTGATCAATAAAAGGTAGAGGGTAATGATCTTTTCTAGTAGCTTTATTTAATTTTCCAAAATCAATTACCATTTTGTAGCGAGTGAAAATTATTTGTGGAATAAGTTCATTTTTATCATTAGGAACAACAGTAATACCTCCTTTTTTGGGTAAACAATGAACAAGACTTACCCATATACTATCTACTATGGGATAGATTATACCTGCTTCTAGAAGCTTCAATATTTCATTTCTTACCACTTTTTCATTTTAGGATTTAACCGTCGTTGGTGATCAACAACGGGTTTAGCATCAGGCTCCATATTAATTTTATGCTGACAGAGAGTGGGACTAATGCCCTTTAAATCATCAAGAGTATATCCAACAGCAGCTCGGTGCTTCTTCAGAACCTTCAGTAATCTTTCTTCTGCATGTTCTGAAAGGTTAGCACTAATAATATCAGGATATATCTTTTTCTCATCAAGATAAGCATATTTCAATGTGTCTGGCAAATGTTTTAACTCAAACACAAGATCACCTTTAGGTGGAGGAGGACCTCCTAGAGTTTCAATAGGCAATTTGTGTTTAAGTAGAGGACGTTGTTCAAAGAAACTTTTATCTATTTCATTTCTTTCATGCAGATGCATATCATTTTCATGGTCTAGCAAATATTGTTCTAGAGGATCAGTAGGAGGTACGACAATAGAAGCAAGACCAATTATTTCATCCTTACTAGACAATTCTTTCTTATGGTGCTTTCTACTAAACTTGGAAAAATTAAACTCATGAGACTCATCACCAAAACTAACACCGATAGTTTGCTTCTTGCAATCTGTTTTAGCATTATCCTTGTTCAAGAAAGGTCTACCAAAGATAATGGAACAAAAGTCATCTTGTGGGGAACCAAGAACAAGAAAATCATTAGGGTATTTTATTTTCCCACACAAGACTTCAACATCTCTAACAATCCCAAGTGGTGTCATGGTGTCTCTGTTAGCAAGTTTAATAGTAACATATATGTATTCTATTTCACCGGGTGCTATATCATTCATAATTTCTTGATATAAGGTAAAAGGAATAGCACTCACGCTAGCACCTATGTCGCATAAACCATGATAACATTGATCTCCTATTTTAACTGACAGAACAGGCATGCCAACAATGGGTCATGTTTATCTTTTTCATTGGGTTTGGCAATTCTAGCAGCTTCATCACAGAAGTAAATAACATGCCCATCTATATTTTCAACCAGGAGACCTTTAACCATAGAAACACTAGGTTCCACTTTGATTTGTTCAACGGGCATTGGTACGCGTCGGTGCTATACAACCGGTTTAAAACCCCTTTCCGCGACGGCATTTGGAACCGTCACCTAGTGAGTATGGGCGATTAGGGGGTCCTTCCCACACGAACCAGAAACCATTAGGGATAGGCCCTCCTGGGACACAAAATGAGCTCGTGTGCGATCGGGTGACCCACGGAAACCCAATCATTTCAGTAGGTATGTACATCCCACACGGTAAATCCCAGAAAACATTTCCGTAGGTATGTACATCCCACACAGTAAATCCTAGAAAACATTTCCGTAGGTATGTACATCCCACACAGTGAATCCCAGAAAAACATTTTCGTAGGTATGTATATCACACACAGTCAATCCAAGGAATATGTTTTCGTTCTTATGTAGCTCCCACACAGTCAATCCAGGGAAAACATTTCTGTTCGTATGTACATCTCACACAGGTTTATGTATAGGCTCGTGTGTGATACGTGTAACTATCACACAAGCTCTGCCTTGGTTAACCTTTTGCTTTTATCAACTACATCACACACGATTTGATGAACAAAACTGTGTGGCATTGTGCTATCCATCACAAGTGTTTTTACTGCTAGAACCGTTTGCAAAGTTCCATGACCCATTTAGTAGGTTTATTAGTTTACAATTAATAATTCCAGTATTGCGCAAATTCACATTTCATATCGAACAGCTTTTTGCCAATTTCATATCTGGCATATATATATATATATATATATATATATATATATATACATATATATATATATATTAACATCACAGTACAATAGCTACCTGAAAACAACACAATACAACATATAGCTAGTTCAGCTTCATAAGAACAATATTAGAAAAATATATTCATTTCCCTAATCGAGATCATCCAGGCTCATCTTATCCACCTCTGCTTTGAGTTCAGTCAGAACCTATTTTGCACTAGCCAACTGGGAAAGTGCCTCCTCCTTCGCCAACACCATCTTAGCAAAGTTTGATTTAAAAATTCTGAACTCATTCTCCACCTTCCTCTTTTTATCCCGCATCATCAAATATTCTTCAGCGTTGACAACACTTTCTCCACCTTCCTCTTTTTATCGAACAGCTTTTTGCATATATATATATATATATATATATATATATATATATATATATATATATATATTAACATCACAGTACAATAGCTACCTGAAAACAACACAATACAACATATAGCTAGTTCAGCTTCATAAGAACAATATTAGAAAAATATATTCATTTCCCTAATCGAGATCATCCAGGCTCATCTTATCCACCTCTGCTTTGAGTTCAGTCAGAACCTATTTTGCACTGGACAACTAGGAAAGTGCCTCCTCCTTCGCCAACACCATCTTAGCAAAGTTTGATTTAAAAATTCTGAACTCATTCTCCACCTTCCTCTTTTTATCCCGCATCATCAAATATTCTTCAGCGTTGACAACACTTTCTGTAAGCCTACCTCTGTTCTCTGCCTCATACATGCTCTAGAGCTTTGCAAGGCACATATTCAAAGACTGTGGCCACTCTTGATCAACCCACTCCAAGTAAGAACACTTTCGTTCATCCTATATATTTAAAACTAGATCAATAACAATTGTAGGGGAAATAGGTTTATAGCAACATAGAAAATCACCAAATACTTATTTTGGAAAACTGAAGAAACAAGTTAATTATGACATATATTCTCAAAAAGATCAATGTGCAAACGAATTAAATGCTACTGAGAAAACAACCAAATCCTGAAACATCGGAAGCTATAATTAACTACAACAACACTATAAGTTCTTACTCATGTACTATAAATAACAAATTGAACATTTTATGAGGAAGGTAAATATAACTGCAACAACATAGCGATAGTGTTTGGATGACATCAAATTGATACTAACAGGTGTGTACATGCACAAATTTAGTAACATAGAACTAATAGCACTAAGGCGTCCACTATGTATGCCAAAACCGGTGTAAAGACAACTGTTGCTACATCTCGCACCGGTGCCCTGCACTGGTGAGCCGATGCAGCAGAAACAAATCAGGGACCCGAACTCCGGAGCACCTAGTTGCTTAGATGCCATGTTCCTTCATGCATAAAGATTTAGTATTTTACTGCTTGGCTGCTCGGATGTGTGGACAAGTTGGCTCCACAAACTGCTGAAGCAGTGCCAAATAATTTTCTAATGGCACCGCTGATGCGATAGCAACATTTTTACATACTAGGTACAAACTGTGACACTGTCTTAGGATGCATTTTGTTGAAGGTGTGCTATGAATGGGATGGGACCGTGAAAGTGTCTGAATCACATCTAACAATTATTTTGTAAAAACTAAAGAGGATCTAACCTTCTCTGCACATGCCAGAAACTTTCTCCCACTGTCCACAGATTCAAACGGAACTAGCTTGACGCATGGAGATTGATGGTGACAACGAGCAAACAGATCTTCAGCCACCCCGCTCCATTCGATGCAACTGAAGGTCTTGGGGAACTACAAGAGGATGAAATGACTCAAATCAATCGCCAGGTAAAAATCCTTCATTCAAAGTCATAGCCCAAGAGAGAGGAGAGAGGCATACCCGGGTGGTGGAGTCATCGTCGGAGGAGGATCCGCTGGAGAGGTCTTTGAAGATGACCATGGCGACCCCGGCGGTAAGATGCGAGATGGCGAGAGCGAGGAAGCAAGCGAGGAAGTGGCTATATCTTAGGAAGGAAGGAAGGGGGAAACAGGGGAAATGTGACTTGTGGTCAGGAAGAAAAGGGGATGGGGAGGGGGTAGATATTTCGGCGGTAGACCAAAACTTTTGAAATGTGGAGGGAAACTTTGCACGCGGTGCTGCTAGACACCATTGACTTTGAACGATAGTGTGCATTACAAACAATTCTTCTGCCTAACGCGCATGGCATGAGTTTGAAAATTGAAATTTTGGTGGAAATTTCACCGTGTATGTCATTGCAAAATTTAACATCGCTTGCTAATTTGGGCACAAAAGAGCGTACAAGACATAGACCAGACTTACTGAACTAAGCAATTTTAGTAATTAAACAGAGACAGTTCACCTAAACATTTCTCTAACAAAAGACCAGCATTAAAAAAAGCCTAAGTATGAATAATTTTCACAAATCCGCCACCGCGCCGGCCTATGCATCGCCGGTGTGAGATGAGAGGTTGATAAATTGTCCTGGAGACATGCTGTCGTTGGTGGACTCCACGTCCCCCCTGCTAAAGTCGACCGCGTCCTCGTCCTCGTCCTCGGCGTCGCCCTCTAGGTTGTAGTACTCGTAGTAGTGGACGCGCCAGAGCTCGCGTTGGTACTCCACCGCCGATTCCTCGACAGACAGACTCTTCTCTACCTCGACCTAGGCCACACAAAACTCCTCCTCCCGGTGCTCCTTGATCTCCGCCGCCTACTGCATCTCCAGCTCCCGCTCGATGACCTCATGAGGAAGCAGGTGCTCCATGGCCACCTCCGCCTATTCGAACATGGGTTGCATGTTGGATTCCAAGGTGGCCTGGAATATCTTGGCGTGGATGGCCTCCACCCGGGCCAGGGTGACATCAGCGGCATGGACGGCAGCTCTAGCACTCTCGGTGTTTGCAGCCACCGTTGCAGCAGCAGCTGCCCTGTCGGCTGTCGCCGATGCCCTCTCGGCGGAAGCGTCCACACTCAATGCGGATGCGGCGGCACTCTCGGTGTAGGCGGCCACGCTCACTGCATAGGCGGCCGCGCTCTTGGCTTAGGCGGCCGCACTCTCGTCCTAGGCGGCGGCGCTCGGGGGGGGGGGGGGGGGGGGGCATCGTACGGGCCTTCACGAAGCATTTCCACGGCATCATCTTTGCAAGAAGGGGGTGCGAGAATGGGGATCGGGATTTGTGGATTCAGGGGTTGCCTGCACTGGAGCAGACGAGCCGGTGAAGCTTCAGGAGGAAGACTTAAATAGACCCATATTTTTCATCGCAAACGATTCCTACAAAACAACTATGTGTGATGTTGTAGATATTTTTTATTAGCTGTGAAAGACGAATTTGGAGTAAAGTGGCAACGGATGGTGTTTTAAATTAACGAGAAAATTTGTAGTACTAATACAATTGTCATGTCAAATTTTGGAAAATTTCAGGGGTCATTTGACCTTTTAAGACATTTAAGTTATTTTCTAGCCATTTAATGACCGTAATTTAAAATTTGAACTGCATGTACATGCAGCAGCTAACCAAAACGGTTTGAAAAGTCATATTTTATGTACTTGTGTGCGACTTAATTCCACGTGCGGTAAATTGGAAGGAATTTTCAAATATATTGGTCTAACAGCTATGGCACAATTAAGCATGGAGTGCCATGGCATTTAAATTCCAAAAAAAATAAAAACATGAAGCCTTGCTTGAGCTAATGTCATACCACCAAGATGATGTGGTACAAAAATTTGCCTGTTTGACGAAAGTTTGGACACACACCCCTCACAAACTGGAGCATCTCACTAGAAGGCTTGTGGTTCCGAGAGCGAACAATGCATGTTTGCTGACGAACAACGGATAGCTTCCTCTTACGGCCTTCAAAAAATTTCTACGTGTAATGTGCACTGATACTAACTGTCATGTGAAAAATTGGAAAACTTCAGGGGTCATTTGACATTTTAAAGAGATTTAATGATTTCCTAACCATTTAATGACCGTACGTAATTCAAATTTGAACTAGATGTACATGCAACGGCTAACCATAACGGTTTGAGGAATCATGTTTGTGTACTTGTGTGTGAGTTAATTCCATGTGCAGTAAATTAGAAGGAATTTTCAAACATATTGGTCTCACGCATGGACACATGCATGTACATGCATGGAGTGCCATGGCATTGTTATTCCAAAAAATTAAAAAATGATCACAAAAACACGAAACCTTGCTTGATGTAATGTCATGCCACCAAGATGATGTGGTACAAAAATTGGCTTGCTTGACAAAAGTTTGGACACACACCCCACACAAATCGGAGCAACTCACTAGAAGGCTCATGGTTCCGAGGGGGAACAATGCATGTTTGCTGACGAACGGCGGATAGCTTCCTCTTACGGCCTTCAAAAAATTTCTACGTGTAATGTGCACCGATACTAACTTTCATGTGAAAATTTGGAAAATTTCAGGGGTCATTTGACCTTTTAAAGAGATTTAAGTGATTCGTAGCCATTTAATAACCGTATGTAATTCAAATTTGAAGTAAATGTACATGCAACGACTAACCATAACAGTTCGAAAAATCATATTTTTGTACTTGCGTGCGAGTTAATTCCATGTGCAATAACTTAGAAGGAATTTTCAAACATATTGGTCTCACGGCATGTACACATGCATGTACATGCATGGAGTTCCATGGCATTGTTATTCCAATAAATTAAAAAATTATCAGAAAACATGAAACCTTGCTTGATGTAATGTCATGCCACCAAGATGATGTGGTACAATAATTGGCTTGCTTGACGAAAGTTTGGACACACACCCCTCGCAAACCAGAGCAACTCACTAGAAGGCTCGTGGTTCCGAGAGGGTACAATGCATGTTTGATGACGAACGACAGATAGCTTCCTCTTACGGCCTTCAAAAACTTTCTACGTGTAATGTGCACTGATACTAACTGTCATGTGAAAATTTGGAAAATTTCAGGGGTCATTTGACCTTTTAAAGAGATTTAAGTGATTTCCTAGCCATTTAACGAACATATGTAATTCAAATTTGAACTAGATGTACATGCAACGGCTAACCATAATGGTTTGAAAAATCATATTTGTGTATTTGTGTGCGAGTTAATTCCATGTGCAGTAAATTAGAAGGAATTTTCAAACATATTGGTCTCACGGCATGGACACATGCATGTACATGCATGGAGTACCATGGCATTGTTATTCCCAAAAATTAAAAAATGATCAGAAAAACATGAAACCTTGCTTGATGTAATGTCATGCCACCAAGATGATGTGGTACAAAAATTGGCTTGCTTGACGAAAGTTTGGACACACACCCCTCACAAACCGGAGCAACTCACTAGAATGCTCGTGGTTCCGAGAGGGAACAATGCATGTTTGATGACGAATGACAGATAGATTCCTCTTACGGCCCTTCCAATTTTTCTACGTGTAATGTGCACTGATACTAACTATTATATGAAAATTTGGAAATTTCAGGGGTCATTTGACCTTTTGAAGACATTTAAGTGATTTCCAAGCCATTTAAGGACCGTAATTCAAATTTGAACTACATCTACATGCAACGGCTAACCATAAGGGTTTGAAAAATCATATTTGTGTCCTTGTGTGCCTGTTCAAAAATCATCAGACGATGTAAATATCTGGTGTTCAAAAAATAAAATCTAAAATCTGGCAAGACAACTGGGCCCGCACGATTAGCACCATATTTCGCGCCTCGAGTTTTGGAAGGTGGGTGGTGGGCTTTATTAATCAGACATGGTTCTGCATTGGGAACCGTCAGCTATTATGTTCACACATGGATTTTGCTGCAGGAATCATGTGTAATTCACACTACAGTACTCGTAAATTCCAGCGACTAGCGCGTGTACTATTCCCGACGATCTAGATTTCAGCAGCCAATAAATACTACCTTACTCACGTCATCCCGCCTGCATTCTCATCTAGATCCTCCCCTTGCTCGTCCTCTCTCTCTCTCTATCTCTATCTCAAATCTCTGCCATGGCGCCGCCGGTCTGCCCATGCACCGACGAGGAGTCGCCACCCCCCGAGGAGGCTCACTCGAAGAGTAGCAACGAGGACACCTACGCGCCGCCAGACGAGGTTGCGCCGGACCCCCCAACTTTGGATTGGTTTTGGGGCCAGTACAATCTTTGTCTTTGGAAGTCGCTGCCACCGGCTGAGAAAGCCAGGCAAGTGGCTTTCAAGAAGGAGATGGCGGAGGAGGATGCCAGGTACCAGGCGGCCTATGAATCCCGTGATGCCACTTGGAAAAAGGAGGCATCGGAGCTTTGGGGCAGTCGTGTCGTCATGCAGAGGAGGTGTACGAAGACGGGTACTCCGCGAGGAAGGCCAGAGGCGCTAGGCACCTCGTCGCTGCGTGGAGCTGGGCCGATAAGCTCCAGTGTGCCACCGACGAGGAGCTCCGATGGGCACCCAACAAAATGGCAAGATCGTTCGTGCACGTCCACCCGCAAGAGGCAGATCGGCACGTCAAGCGGTGCGAGGCGGAGGAGGAGGAGTGCTTCCTCCGCTCTGGGAAGACGCCGCTCACCAGGGAGATGCTGGCGAGGGGCTGCCGGAATACTGGCCCCAGGAGGGATTATTAGTTTTAGTAATGTTCGTTTTCAATTTTATGCATTGTACCTAGTAATTAAGTATCATCACGTATATGTGATGATATTATATATATTCTATGATGAACTGATGAACAATTAATATTATATATGTTATGAATTCTATTTTCTATCTGTTTTTGTATACTAATTTGAATCTATTTGTTATCATCCACATATACAAAATGGAAAGCGTATAAACACACATTGAAAAAGAACATATAAGAATGGAAAACAGAGTAGACACATTGAAACAGAGCAATAAACAGAGAAATAGTATGATTGCTGTGAATACATAGTTATCCACGTCGAAACGACTCAACAAAATAAAACGCGTCCATGAGACCATGACTAGCAGCCCTTGCCTCTAGTAGCTCTTGGCTCTGCCTGAACTCGTGTAGGCATTCGTCCAAGCGGTCGACATGCTCGTGGTACATCTGGAGCGCGATCTTGAGCTCCAAGTTGGCTATTTCATCAGATATCACCACCTCGAGGACACGATGGCCATGTTCCTCTATTGCGCCCAGGTGGACACCTAGGCCAAGGAGGCGGTCGAGCCTACGGACCAGCGCATTGGCATCGAGCGGGCCGCAGACAAGGCGAACGGCACGACCCATGCGAACGGCACGGCAGGCGTCCGGTGCAAGTACGATGCGGCCGGCCTCTGGTGCAAGTACGGCGCAGAGGGCCTGTGCCCACTCCTGGCGAGGAATGGGGTACTGACGGGACGTGTAACCAGCTACGATGCCCTGTCGACAACAGGAAAGCGCCGATGGATCTGCTCTTGCTATGCGGCACGCCGCACCTCTCGCTCTGCAGCGCTCCAACCTATTGCTGTGCGGCGAGCCGCAGCTTGCCAGCGCGGACGCGTCTAGCTTTCTCTGCAGCGCGCCATCGATCATGTTGTGCGGTGAGCTACAGCCTCTCAGCACTGACATGCCTATCTTGATCCGTGGCGCTGAAGCGCCATGCGCCAAAGGTCTGCTCAACCCTGGCAATGACGCGCATCACGGTGTCGTCCATCACATTGCCGGGGAGTGCCACGGCCTCGACGGGCCATGGTGCCTTCTGGTTTTCCTCGTCGACGAGGTTGATGGCAGAGGCAGCGCTTTGGTGCATTGGCATGCTTGGAAAAGGTGGATGTGCTATAGGCTATGCTTGTTTCCTCCGTGTGTTGCGCCGCGCCTAGGTTTATGTGCAATATCGTTGGGTGGTAGGAAACATGTGAGGAAATGGCGGGAAACGGTGGCGTGTTCATATAATGCCATCAATTAATGGAAACTTACAATATAAAGGAACATCAAGCTAGCACAAGAAGTAGATAATGATGAGATGAACACATACCACACTAGGGAACTCGTCGGTGATGAATTCATCAATCGCAAACGGTTGTACACTAGCAAGTGTTTGCCTGCAACACACATGTCTTATTTCATCACAAACAGGTCAGATGGATCAACTGTATGCCGCGTATACACATTGTGAGAAAGTAATGTGGTAGACCTTCTTTAACATATGTTAAAAAATAAAATAAAAATAAAAAACAAGGACCTCAAGGTTAAATTAGCTGAGGGAATGGGTCATTTTGGTCATTTGACCAATATGACCCATCCTATCAGTTAATTTAACATCAACACAACTTCCCATCCAGTCACCCATTCCATGGCTGATCCAGCCTGAGCACACTTAACTTGAGAGTTCTCTTAGATGAGCTACTGGTGGAATAGCTAGTCCTTGCTGATATAGGATGCCTCTTCACATCCTTATGGTGTATCCGGATGACCACCCGTCCCCCAATGGCCAATACATCTTATTAGCAGCAATCGTCTGTGTTACTATCGGTCTTCGCACACATTTATGATTATAGACCTGTTTGCCACGTATCACACACATCTTGTTATATTGAACCATTTCTGTTCTCTTGTCTCAATGCAAATAGTTCATCCGAGTGAACTGCATGTCGTATATCGCACACACCTTCATCTGCCTGACCGTTTCTTTTGTGTTGCCTAATCAAAAACAGTTCATCCTAGTGAACCGTATGTTGTGTATCGCACATGCCTAAATTGGCTGCCCGTTTCTTTTGTTCCACCTCATCGCAAACAGTTAATTAAACTGAATCATATGCCCTACATCAAACACGCAACTAAAATCTGAACCGTGTTTGATGCATCCGTCATCGCAAATGTTTTGGACATTTTTGACGGTTCTCTGACACCACCGTTTGTGATTATTGCATCACACACAGTTTCTCGAAGGGTCTCTGATTGCAGTGTCGCGTTAGCAGCATTCTGAAGTAGTGAGGTTTGGAAGTTCTAATATAAGTTTTGTTGGCCACAGTTGAAAGTTTAGCATGTTCCTTATCCTAATAGGGAAGTGTGGTTTTTCAATATAAGCAGTAGGAACAAGTGGATCAAAATTATAAATAATAGTTTCATCTTTAGCTATTACTGGTTCTTTAATTTCTTCTTTGATAGGTGGGTGATATTTAAACCACTTCTCCTTAGGGAGATCAACATGAGTAGCAACTGATTCACAAAAGGAGGCTACTATCTCAGAGTCAAGTGCATATTTAGTTTTTTGAAAAGCATTGGAATTCATAAAAGATTTAACACAATCATACTTGAGCTTGATACATGACTCTTTACCTTCGTCGATTTCCAATCTTCAGAGCTGCATTTAATTCTTTCTAAAAGATCCCACCGAAAGTCAATAGTCTTCTTCATAAAGGAACCAGTACAAGAAGTATCGAGCATGGATCGATCATCATGAGAAAGCCGAGCATAAAAATTCTGAATAATAGTTTCTCTTTAGAGCTCATGATTGGGGAATGAATATAACATTGACTTAAGCCTCCCCCAAGCTAGATCGATACTTTCTCCTTCACGAGGCCAAAATTTATATATATAATTCCGATCACATTGAACTAGATGCATAGGATAATTTTTTTGTGAAATTCCAATTTCAATTGATTCCAATTCCAAGATCCAATATCATCGCATAGCTATACCATGCTAATGCTTTCCCTTCAAAGATAAAGGGAAAAACCTTCTTCTTAGCTTCATCTCTGGGTAAACCTGCAAGCTTAAATAATCCACAAATTTCATCCACATATATCAAGTGCATATCAGGATGTTTGGTTCCATCTCCTGCATAAGAATTAGCTAGCAGTTGTTCTATCATATCTAAAGGAATTTCATAACCAATATCTTCAGTAGGTGCAGTAGGTTCAGGGGTAACTAATTGTGGTTTCGGTCGATGTGAAGATACCTCGAACAAACCCCCCAAAGGATTGTTCTCCATAGTAACAAGTGACAATAAGTTTCATCACATAGTAATAATATTTCCTTACCGATTTCCACTTACCAAGAGCGCTTCACTCCCCGGCAACAGCGCTAGAAAAGAGCCTTGATGACCCACAAGTATAGGGGATCAATCGTGGTCCTTTCGATAAGTAAGAGTGTCGAATCCAACAAGGAGCAGAAGGAAATGATAAGTAGTTTTCAGCAAGGTATTCTCTACAAGCACTGAAATTATAAGTAACGAGTAGTTTGATAGTAAGACAATTTGTAACGAGAAAGTAAAGGTAATGGTAAGAAAATTGCAGCAAGGTAGCCCAATCCTTTTGTCGCAAAGGACAGGCCAAAATGGTCTCTTATGATAAGCAAAGTGTTCTTGAGGGTGCACGGGAATTTCATCTACTCACTTTCATCATGTTGGTTTGATTTGTGTTTGCTAGTTTGATAATTTGATATGTGGGTGGACCGGTGTTTAGGTGTTGTTCTTACTTGAACAAACCTCCTACTTATGATTAACCCCCTCGCAAGCATCCGCAACTACAAGAAAAGTATTAAGAATAAATCTAACCATAGCATTAAACTTTTGGATCCAAATCTAACCATAAATCTAATAAATACTGCACAATGCATTCCCTTAGGCCTAAATATGGTGAAGTGTCATGTAGCCGACGTTCACATGACACCACTAAGGGAATCACAACATACATACTATGAAAATATCGAACACATATCAAGTTCACATGATTACTTGCAAAGAGATTTCTCTCGTGACCTCAAGAACAAAAGTAACTACTCACAAATGATGATCCTGCTCAAGATCATAGGGTATTAAATAGTATAATGGATTTGAACATATAATCTTCCACCAAATAAACCATATAGTAAACAACTACAAGATGTAATCAACACTACGAGTCACCCACAAGTACCAATCTATAGTTCCGGTACAAAGATTTAACACAAGATATGAACTAGGGTTTGACAGGAGATGGTGTTGTTGAAGATGTTAATGGAGATTGCCCTCCCCAAGAGGGAAGAGTTGCTAGTGATGATGATGACGATGATTTCCCCCTCCGGGAGGGAAGTTCCCCCAGCGAAATCGCTCCGCCAGAGGGCAAAAGTTCTCCTGCCTAGTTGCACCTCGAGACGGTGGCGCTTCACCCCGAAGGTCCTCCCCTTAAGTTTTCTAGGTCAAAAGGACTTATATACTAGAAGAGGGGCACCATAGGTGGGACAAGGAGGGCAGAACCAACCAGGGCGCGCCTGGGCTCCCTGACACGCCCAGGTGGGTTGTGCCCACCTAGTGGTCCCCCTCTAGTAGTTATTTGCTCCAGTAATTCTTATTTATTCCATAAAAATTCCTCGTGAAGTTTCAACTCATTTGGAGTTGTGCATAATAGGTAACCTGACGTAGCTTTTTCAGGTCCAGATTTCCAGTTGTCAAAATTCTCCCTCTTTGTGTGAACCTTGCATATTATGAGGGAAAGGCATTATAATTACTCCAAAAAACATTATTATGCATAAAAACATTATAAATAACAGTAGGAAAACATGATGCAAAATGGATGTATCAAGAAGCGATCTTCTAATATCCATAGAGATGGACTCAACTGTGGCAGTAAAGTTTATTCAGGCGAAAGAACTTGATAGATCGATTATTCTTTGTTAGTTACATAAATTAGACATCTCTTGGGTCTTCGTGAATCTTGTATTACTCATATTTCTCGATCCCAAAATAGGGTTAGTGACAATTTAGCTAAGTTTGCTCGTGCTGAAGGTCGAACAATGACATGGTTAGGTTCTGATCCAAAGGAAACTGTCTAGCTAGCTGCTGATGATTGTAATTCTATGAGTTGAGTAATACAAGCTTTTCACCCGCAAAAAAGGTTGAGATTCCCAAATTATGTAAAAGCTCAAGAAGCTAGGTAGTCCCATCTCACTGGCTGGAAGGCTTTGTTGCTATCAAACTTGAATAACATAGGCGGTGTGTTACTTGAGTGAAGGTACCCATCAAACTTAATAGACATGAAGTTATCGTGGATGTTTTGAACACTACTGCAAGCATTCTGAGATTATCAGATCAAGTTATTCATGTGGCAATTGTTGCGAGTAATAAAGTCCTTTGGCCACAATCTTCATGGTGGAGCAAATGAGATCAATGGGGCGATCATTAGAAATGTCTTCCGACACTCTTCCTTCGAAAGCAAAGCAAGTCCTGGTGAGTATGACCAATAAAAATTAGTGCCATGCGGACAGGAGAAGAGCTCGACTAGTAATCCAATAAATTAAATCATAGGGAGTAAAATGCCTCATTAACGGGAACATTGTGATAAATCACAAGAATGTTTCACTAATAATGAAGCAGGGAAAGTGTGACGGAACTTCTTTGGGAGCACCTATGTGTCCAATTCCTGAAAAAATGTTTTAGTTTTGTCATGGTATTCTCACAAGGGGTGCCACGTCATGGCAGATGCCATGGGATGGCTTGAAGAGGTGAGAGCAAGGCTGCAGTGGAGATCCGGGACGGGATTGGGCAACAACATGTGGTGGTTTACCCAGGTTTGGGGCCCTTGCTGGGAGGTAACACCCCTAGTCCTGCATGTCTGGTGTATATGCAATGTCTACCATAGTATAGAGTTGCTCCTAGAGCTGTATCTAAGAAGAGAGCCGTGGGCTTCTTGCGTTACATGTGTGCGTGTGTGTGTGTGTGTATGTGTGTGTGTATGTGTGTGTGTAATATTTGTTCCATGCTATTATATTATCAATCTTGGATGTTTTATATACAGTTACAAGCAACTTTATATCATTTTTTGGGACTAACTATTAACTTAGTGCCTAGTGCCAGTTGCCATTTTTTTGCTTGTTTTTGACTTTATAGAATATCAGTGCCAAACAAAGTCCAAATGCCACGAAACTTTTTGGAGATTTTTTTCTCGTGATAAGAGACCCTAGAAGCTTCTGGAGGCTACAAGAAGATGGAAGAGGGGCCAACTAGGCACCAGGGTGCACCAGGGGCCTCTAGCGCACCCTGGTGGGTAGTGGGGCCCATGAGCATCGCTTTGACCTACCTCTGCCTCTATAAATACTCTAAAATCCCAAAACCCTCAGGGGAGTCCATGCAATACTTTTTTCGCTGCCACAAGTTCCAGAACCATGAGATCCAATCTAGAGGCCTTTTCTGACACTCTGCCGGAGGGGGAAGCCATCACGAAGGGGTTTTTCATAATCCTTGTTGCCCCTCCGATGATGCGTGAGTAGTTTACCACAGACCTACGAGTCTGTAGTTAGTAGCTAGACGGCTTCTTCTTTGTTTTTGATCTTCCATACAATGTTCTCCTAGGTGTTCTTGGAGATCTATTTGATGTAATGACTTTTTGCAGTGTGTTTGTTGGGATCTGATGAATTATGGGTTTATGATCACATCTATCCATGAATATTGTTTGAGTTTTCTCTGAACTCTTTTATGCATGATTGTTATAGCCTCGTACTTCTTCTCTGATTTATTGGTTTGGTTTGCCAACCTAGATTGATTTATCTTGCCATGGCAAGAGGTGGTTTGTGACAGGTTCGATCTTGTGGTGCTCAATATTAGAGACAGAAAGAGGCATGACACGCATGTATCGTTGCTGTTAAGGGTACCAAGATGGGGTTTATTCATACGTTAGTTTATCTTGTCTACATCATGTCATCTTGCTTAAAGCATTACCCCGTTTTTCCATGAACTTAATACACTAGATGCATGCTGGATAGAGGGCCATGTGTGGAGTAAAAGTAGTAGATGCAGGCAGGAGTCAGTCTACTAATCTTGGACGTGATGCCTGTATACATGATCATTGCATTGGATATCATCATAATTATTTGCTTTTCTATCAATTTCCCAACTATAATTTATTTACCCACCGTATGCTATTTTCACAAGAGAAGCCTCTAGTGAAAACTATGGCCCCCGGGTCTATTTTATATCATATATTAAAACCAAAAATACCTTGCTGCAATTTCCTTTTTTTGTATTTTTGTTAGATCTATGTATCATAACTTATACAATCTAATCTTTCTCAATACCGTCGAGGGATTGACAACCCCTCTACACATTGGGTTGCAAGTATTTGTTGTTTGTGTGCAGGCGTTGTTTACATAGTGTTTCTTGGTTCTCCTACTGGATTGATAACCTTGATTTCATAACTGGGGGAAATACTTATCTCTACTATACTGCATCATCCTCTCCTCGTCGGGGAAATTCCAATGCAGCTCACGAGTAGCACGAAGAATTTCTGGCGCCGTTGTCGGTGAGACATCATCAACATCTATCAAGTACGTACGCACAAACTTTCATATCTTTGCATTTACTTTATTTGCCATTTTCCTCTCGTTTTCATCTCCCCCACTTCTAAAAGTTTTTAGAAAAATGCAAAAATATTTTTTGTTTGTCTTTTTCTTGTTTGATATTTTGTTTGCTCGTGATCTCGTTTGCGTAGTTACATGTCTCAAGAAAATACAAAATTGTGTAATTTTTCTAATATTAATACTAATGATATTATTAGTACTCCTATTGCTCCTCCCGCCCCTAGTGCGGAGTCTTATGATATTAATGCCGCTTTGTTGAATCTTGTTAGAAAAGAGCAATTTTCCGGTAATCCTAATGAGCATGCCACGTCCCATCTAAACACTTTCATAGAATTGTGTGATATGCAAAATAAAAAATATTGGACAATGATATTGTGAAATTAAAATTATTCCCTTTATCTTTGCGGGATTGTGCAAAAATTTGTCTTTACTCTTTGCCACGAAATAGTATTGATTCTTGGGACAAGTGCAAAGATGCTTTTATTACTAAGTATTTTCCTCCCATGAAAATTATTTCCCTTAGAAATATAATTATGAACTTCGAGCAACTTGAGAATGAACATGTTACCCAATATTGGGAACGGATGAAATTGATGATAAGAAATTGCCATAGTGATGGTTTAGAATTATGGATGATCATACAAAAAAATTATGCGGGATTGAATTTTGTTTCTAGAAATCTTTTAGATTCCACCGCGGGTGGTACTTTTATGGAGATTACTTTCGGTGAAGCCACTAAGATACTTCATAATATTATTGCAAATTATTCACAATGGCATACTGAAAGAGCTCCTACAAGTAAAAAAGTGAATTCTATTGAAGAAATTAGTACTTTGAGTGATACAGTTGATGCTCTTATGAAATTGATTGATAGTAAAAATGCTCCTATTGATCCTAATGATGCGTCTTTGTCCACTTTGATTGAGAAAAATAATGATCCCGTAGATATGAATTTTGTCTCGCAAAACAATTTTAATAGCAATGCTTATAGAGGTAATTTTAACCCTAGGTCGTTTCCTAGAAATTCCTCTAATAGTTATGGCAATTCCTATGGTAATTCTTATAATAATAATAATAATAATAATAATAATAATAATAATAATAATAATAATAATAATAATAATAACAAAAATAATAATAATAATAATAATAATAATAATAATAATAATAATATAATAATAATAATAATAGGACGCCCTTTGATCTTGAAAGTAAAATTAAAGAATTTATCAATGCTCGAAAAGTTTTCAACACTATGATAGAAGAAAAATTGAGTAAAAATTGATGATTTTTCTAGGAGTATTGAGAGAATTATTCATGATGGGAAATCTTAAGACTAAAATCTTGCCACCGAAGGTGACATTAATGAATCAGTTAAAGCTTTATATGTCTCTATGTATGAAAGTATGAAAAGAACCGCTATGCTTAGAGCTAAAAGAGGGGGTTTTTTTTTGAAAAAGTGATCCATCCCTGTTTCTTTCATAGTAATGATGAGGAGATTAAAATGATTAGTGTTTCTTCTATTTATTACTTGTTTAGTAATGTTAAAATTGATGATAAGAGGACTAAATAAGACTCAACTTTAGTTAGAAGGCGTCCTCATGATTCTAAGGGTGAAAAACTTGATGTAACAAATTACTAAAAGTGGGTTTGAAGAGGTAAAAACTTTAACAAGTGATGTGCCCACTCTCTTGGATTACGAAGATTTTAATTATGATATTTGCTCTTTGATTGAGTGTATTTGTTTGTTGCAATCCATGTTAAATTCACCCAATGCGTATGAACAAAATAAAGTTTTATAAACATATTGTAGAAGCAATGATGAAAGCTTTAGAAGAAAACTTAGAATTAGAAATTTTAATTCCTAGAATGATGAATGGGAACACACCATTAAAGTCAAGATTTAAAGTTATGAATGCAATTCTTTATGTGATTTGGGTGCTAGTGTATACACGATTCCAAAATCTCTATGTGATGTGCTAGGTTTTACCAATATGGATGAATGTTCTCTTAATTTGCACTTGGAGGATTCTACTATTAAAAAGACTTTGGGTAGAATTAATGATGGTCTTCTTCTTGCAAATAGGAACTATGTTCCCATTTATTTTATTGTACTTAACATTGATTGTAAATCCATCTTGCCCCACCATACTTGGTGGACCGTTTTTTACAAACTATAGGTGCCCTTATTGACACGAAAGAAGGGAATATTAAATTTTAGATTCCGTTAAAGAAGGGTATGGAACACTTCCCTAGAACTAGAATTAAACCACCATATGAGTCAATCACAAGGGCCACCTATGGAACAAAAACCAAAGATGACAATACTTGAACTTTGCATTATGCCTAGCTAGGGGCGTAAAACAATATCGCTAGTTGGGAGGCAACCCAATAGTTATGTTTTAATTTTTTCTTTCTTTTCTATTTTTCAATAAATATGCAATTATGCTACTGTTACGATTGTATTTTAGTGTTTTAATTAGTGTTTGTGCCAAGTAAAGCCTTTGGGATGATTTGGGTCATAGTTGATTTGATTTTGTGCATTAACAAAACCTTTTGTGTCCATTAGGCCCATAGACCTCCCGGGGGTATCCGGAACCCCTTCCGGTGATTCAATGAATACCCGGTGCACTCCGAAACTCTTCCGGTGTCCAAATAGTATTGTCCTATATATCAATCTTTACCTACGGACCATCCTGAAGCTCCACGTCATGTCCGTGATCTCATCCGGGACTTTGAACAACATTCGGTCACCAAATTATATAACTCATATGGCACCATATCGTTAATGAACGTTAAGCGTGCGTACCCTACGGGTTCGAGAACTATGTAGACATGACCGAGACACCTCTCCGATAAATAGCCAATAGTGGAACCTGGATGCCCATATTGGTTCCTACATATTCTATGAAGATCTTTATCGGTCGAACCTTATGACAACATACGTAATTCCCTTTGTTTGTCGGTATGTCACTTGCCCGAGATTCGATCGTCGGTATCTTCATACCTAGTTCAATCTCGTTACCGGCAAGTCTCTTTACACATTTCATAATACATCATCTTGTAACTAACTCCTTAGTCACTTTGCTTGCAAGGCTTCTTATGATGTGTATTACCGAGAGGGCCCAGAGATATCTCTCCATTACACAGAGTAACAAATCCAAATCTCGATACATGCCAACTCAACAGACACCTTTGGAGATACCTGTAGAGCATCTTTATGAACACCTAGTTATCTTGGTGACATTTGATAGAACACAAGGTATTCCTTCGGTATCCGGGAGTTGCATGATCTCATAGTCAAAGGAATATGTATTTGACATTAAGAAAGCTGTTGGGGATATAACTATTGAGTATAAACAGCCCAGGAGGGGCCGGGTTATACTCATAACAAGTCATTCATATTGAAGCCCATGAAGACAAGGAGTGTGGCGCTTCACTAAAGAGACTTGGAGGCCCAGGGCCCAAGGGAGGATTAGGACTTGATGTCTACGACACAACCTTCTTCTTGTAGACGTTGTTGGGCCTCCAAGTGCAGAGGTTTGTAGGACAGTAGAAAATTTCCCTCAAGTGGATGACCTAAGGTTTATCAATCCATCAAAGGCGTACGATGAAGATGGTCTCTCTCAAATAACCCTACAACCTAATAACAAAGAGTCTCTTGTGTCCCCAACACACCCAATACAATTGTAAATTGTATAGGTGCACTAGTTCGGCGAAGAGATGGTGATACAAGTGCAATATGGATAGTAGATAAAGGTATTTGTAATCTGAAATTATAAAAACAGCAAGGTAGTGATACGTCTCCAACGTATCTACTTTTCCAAACACTTTTGCCCTTGTTTTGGACTCTAACTTGCATGATTTGAATGAAACTAACCCGGACTGGCGCTGTTTTTAGCAGAATTACCATGATGTTGTTTCATGTGTAGAAAACAAAAGTTCTCGGAATGACCTGAAAATCCTCGGAGACAAGTTTCAGAAAATATAAAAAATACTGGCAAAAGATGAAGACCAGGGGGCCCACACCCTGTCCACGAGGGTGGGGGCGCGCCACCCCCTCTAGGCGAGCCCCCCTGTCTCGTGGGCCCCCTGCAGCTCCGCTGACCTCAACTCCAACTCCATATATTCCGTCTCGCGGAGAGAAAAATCAGACAGGAAGTTTCATCGCGTTTTACGATACGGAGCCGCCGCCAAGCCCTAATCTCTCTCGGGAGGCCTGATCTGGAGTGTTCAGGGCTCCGGAGAGGGGGATTCGTCGCCATCGTCATCATCAACCATCCTCCATCACCAACTTCATGATGCTCACCGCCGTGCGTGAGTAATTACATCATAGGCTTGCTGGACGGTGATGGGTGATACGTCTCCAACGTATCTATAATTTTTGATTGCTCCATGCTACTTTATCTACTGTTTTAGGCAATATTGGGCTTTATTATCCACTTTTATATTACTTTTCGGACTAACCTATTAACCGGAGGCCCAGCCCAGATTTGTTGTTTTATGCCTATTTCAGTGTTTTGAGGAAAAGGAATATCAGACGGAGTCAAAACGGAACCAAATCAACTGGAGAAGTTAATTTTGGAAGGAAACCCACCTGATAGACTTGGAGTGCACGTCAGGGGAGTCCCGGGCTGCCCACGAGGGTGGGGGGCGCGCCCACCCCCCTAGGGCGTGCCCCCCTGCCTTGTGAGCCCCCCGGAGGTCCACCGACGTACTTCTTTCACCCATATATACCTACGTACCCTAAAACTTCCAGAACAGAAGATAGATCGAGAGTTCCGCTGCCGCAAGCCTCTGTAGCCACCAAAAACCTCTCGGGAGCCCTTCTCGGCACCCTGCCGGAGGGGGGTCCCATCACCGGTTGCCATCTTCATCATCCCGGCGCTATCCATGACGAGGAGGGAGTAGTTCACCCTCGGGGCTGAGGGTATGTACCAATAGTTATGTGTTTGATCTCTCTCTCTCTCTCTCTCGTGTTCCCTCTATGGCATGATCTTGATGTATCCCGAGCTTTGCTATTGTAATTAGATCTTATGATGTTTCTCCCCCTCTACTCTCTTGTGATGAATTGAGTTTCCCCTTTGAAGTTATGTTATCGGATTGAGTCTTTTATGAGAACACTTGATTTATGTCTTGCCGTGCTTATCTATGGTGACAATGGGATATCATGTGCCTCTTGATGTATGTTTTGGTGACCAACTTGCAGGTTCCGCCCATGAACCTATGCATAGGGGTTGGCACACGTTCTTGACTCTCCGGTAGAAACTTTGGGGCACTCTTTGAAGTACTTTTATGTTGGTTGGATGAATCTGAGATTGTGTGACGCATATCGTATAATCATGCCCACGGATACTTGAGGTGACAATGGAGTATCTAGGTGACATTAGGGTTTTGGTTGATTTGTGTATTAAGGTGTTATTCTAGTACGAACTCTTTTATAGATCGATCCGAAAGCATAACTTTGAGGTGGTTTCGTACCCTACTATAATCTCTACGTTTGTTCTCCGCTATTAGTGGCTTTGGAGTGACTCTTTGTTGCATGTTGAGGGCTTGTTATATGATCTATCTATGTTATTATTGTTGAGAGAACTTGCACTAGTGAAAGTATGAACCCTAGGCCTTGTTTCCTATCATTGCAATACCGTTTACGCTCACTTTTATCGCTTGTTACCTTGCTGTTTTTATTATTTCAGATTACAAAAACCTATATCTACTATCTATTTTGCACTTGTATCACCATCTCTTCACCGAACTACTGCACCTATACAATTTATCATTGTATTGGGTGTGTTGGGGACACAAGAGACTCTTTGTTATTTGGTTGCAGGGTTGTTTGAGAGAGACCATCTTCATCCTACGCCTCCTACGGATTGATAAACCTTAGGTCATCCACTTGAGGGAAATTTGCTACTGTCCTACAAACCTGTGCACTTGCAAGCCCAACAACGTCTACAAGAAGAAGGTTGTGTAGTAGACATCAATGGGTTGGATGAGATTTATCATGTAATCAAGTTAGTTTTGTTAGGGTTTGATCCCTAGTATCCACTATGTTGTGAGATTGATGTTGCTATGACTTTGCTATGCTTAATGCTTGTCATTAGGGCCCGAGTGCCATGATTTCAGATCTGAACCTATTATGTTTTCATGAATATATGTGTGTTCTCAATCCTATCTTGCAAGTCATTAGTCACCTATTATGTGTTATGATCCGACAACCCCAAAATGACAATAATCAGGATACTTCTCGGTGATGACCGTAGTTTGAGGAGTTCATGTATTCACTATGTGTTAATGCTTTGCTCCGGTACTCTATTAAATGGAGGCCTTAATATCCCTTAGTTTCCGCTAGGACCCCGCTGCCATGGGAGGGTAGGACAAAAGATGTCATGCAAGTTCTTTTCCATCAGCACATATGACTATATTCGGAATACATGCCTACATTACATTGATGAATTGGAGCTAGTTCTGTGTCACCCTGTGTTATAGCTATTACATGAGGAATGGAATCCAACATAATTATCCATCACTTGGCCTACGAGCTTTTCATATACTGTGCTTCGCTTATTTACTTTTCCGTTGCTATTGTTACAATCACTACAAAACCCAAAAATATTACTTTTGCTATCGTTACCATTACTATCATACTACTTTGCTACTAAATACTTTGCTGCAAATACTAAGTTATCCAGGTGTGGTTGAATTGACAACTCAACTGCTAATACTCAAGAATATTCTTTGGCTCCCCTTGTGTCGAATCAATAAATTTGTGTTGAATACTCTACCCTCGAAAGTTGTTGCGATCCCCTACACTTGTGGGTTATCAACACTAATTATAGGCGTCGTTGCCAGGGAGCATAGCTCTATTCTCTGAGCCACTTGGGATTTATATCTGTTGATCACTATGAAGAACTTGAGAGATCAAAGAACTAAAATTTATCCTTCAACTACAAGGGGAGGTAAGGAATTGCCGTCTAGCTCTGCACTAGATTCTCCTTCTGTTATGAATAAGTTTGCGACGCCTAAACCTGCTACTGCTATGAATTCTGATATGTCGCATCTTATTGATAATGCCACTTCTGCTATGCATGATACTTATGATGAAACTACTTCTATGCTTGATACTACTTTGCCATTAGTTGAATTTCTTGATGAACAACTTACTAGGGCTAAGGAGGATGAAATTATAGAAAATGAAATTATTGATGAAAGCGATGATGAAAGTTCTCCTCCTAATTATGAATTTCCTGTTGTTCCTGAGGGTTATGTTATGGATGAAGAAACTGCTAGAGATTTTCTTGCTTGCAATGATAGATCAGATCTTAAGAAATTGTTAGCTAAGCTGAAACAAAAGACTCTAAACGCTAGAATGAAACATGACCCCGCTTTTGCCACTTCACATATCTTTGTTACAGATAAGGAATATGAATTCTCTTTTGATCCTGAGATTATTACTTTAGTTGAATCCAAACCTTTCTATGGCACTGAATCTGAAACTGTTGTGGCACATCTCACCAAGTTAAATGATATAGCCACCCTGTTTACTAATGATGAGAAGTCTCGTTATTATTATATCCTTAAGATATTTCCGTTTTCGTTAAAGGGTGATGCTAAGACTTGGTTTAATTCCCTTGATCCTGGTTGTGTGCGTAGTCCCCAGGATATGATTTATTACTTCTCTGCTAAATATTTCCCTGCTCATAAGAAACAAGCTGCCTTGCGGGAAATATATAACTTTCTGCAAATCGAAGAAGAGAGTCTCCCACAAGCTTGGGGGAGGCTCCTCCAATTACTTAATGCTTTGCCTGATCATCCTCTTAAGAAAAACGAAATACTTGATATCTTCTATAATGGACTAACCGATGCTTCCAAGGACTACTTGGATAGTTGTGTTGGTTGTGTTTTTAGGGAAAGAACAGTCGACGAAGCTGAATTACTATTGAATAATATGTTGACTAATGAAAATAATTGGACTCTTCCTGAGCCAATTCTTGAGCCAATTCCTGAACCAATTGAGCCAACTCCTTAGCCTATTACTAAACCCACTCCGAAGAAAAGAGGTGTTCTATTTCTCAGTCCTGAAGATATGCAAGAGGCAAAGAAATCAATGAAATAGAAAGGTATTAAAGCTGAAGACATTAAGAATTTACCTCCTATGGAAGAAATACATGGTCTTAATATACCGCCTATTGAAGAACCACATTGTCTTGATAACCCGACAAGGGTAGTTAAGGTAAATTCTCTCTATAGATATGATAAAGTTGAAATCCCGTCTACTAAATTTCATAGTCCATGCTTAGATGAATTTGATGATTTCATGGATAGACAAGCAAATTTCAATCATTATGTTGGTAGGTAATTGAAGAATAATGCTTATATGATAGGGCGCTTGAATGATTATATAGCTAGAGTTAAAGGTGAACTTAAGCTCACTAGTAAACATGCTTCTATGGTTGCTACTCAAGCGGAACAAGTACTTAAAGCTCAGAATGAATTGCTAGTTGAATTAAATAATAAACCTGACTTTGTTGTTAGAGTGGCTACTAGAACGGGTAAAATGACTCAGGAACCTTTGTATCCTGAAGGCCACCCTAAGAGAATTGACTAAGATTCTCAGAATAATAATCTAGATGCTCCTAGTTCTTCTAGGAAGAAGAAAAAGAAAAATGATAGGACTTTGCATGATTCTAGTGAACCTAATGTAGAAACATGTGAGAATCCTAATGATACTTCTATCTCTGATGCTGAAACACAATCCGGAGATGAACATGAACCTGATGATAATGCTAATAATGATGTCCATGTAGATGCTCAACCTAGTAATAACAACGATATAGAAATTGAACCTGCTATTGGTCTTGATAACCCATAATCAAGAAACCAACGTTATGATAAGAGAGATTTTGTTGCTAGGAATCATGGTAGAGAAAGAGAACCATGGGTTCAGAAATCCATGCCCTTTCCTCCTAAATCCATGACCTATTTTCTTACGCATGCGCTTAACTGATATGCTTAAAACAAACCCTTATTCTAAATATATGAAAGATATCATCACTAATAAGAGGAAAATACCTGAAGCTGAGATTTCCACCATGCTCGCTAAGAAACGGGTGATCCCGGAGTACCTACTATACCATGCTCCATAAAAAGAAATTATGTTAAAACTGTTGTATGTGATTTAGTAGCCGGTGTTACTGTTATGCCTCTTTCCTTGTACCGTAGACTTGAATTAAGTAAGTTGACACCCACTGAGATATCCTTGCAAATGGCTTATAAATCAACTGCTATACCTGTCGGGATTTGTGAGGACGTGCATGTTGTTGTTGCGAACATTACTATCCTAATAGACTTTGTCATTCTTGATATTCCTGAGGACGATAGTATGTCGATTATCCTCGGTAGACCCTTTTTAAATACTGCAGGTGCTGTCATTGATTGAAACAAAGGCAATGTCACCTTTCATGTTAATGGAAATGAGCATACGGTACATTTTCCGAGGAAACAATCTCAAGTTCATAGCATAAATTCTATTGAGAAAATTCCATCAATTATTATTGGAGGTTTTGAATTTCCTCTCCCTGCTATCAAGAAAAAGTAGGATATTCTTATTGTTGGGGATGTTCATATCCCCGTTGAGGTAACCTAGTGTCACTTTGAAATTTCTCCGGTTCTGTGTTATTCGGAATGAGTTTGTTAACAAGACTTTATAAACCTTGTTAGTGGATTCATTTTGATGATCATGAGATGGATGAAACTAGTAGGCACAACCTTCTGTACCCTATTCTTACTTTCTGTTATTTAAAATAAATAAAGCAAAAATAGTATTATCTGTCTATTTTCTGAATTATCTGTGCAATAAAAAATATCCCTAAAATAAAAGTGCTCCAAATGCCCTCCAGATTTAGTATGATTTTTTATGGAATATTTGAGGATTTTCGGCACTGAAATCACTACAGGAGGGGCAAGCACCAGGCCACGAGAGTGGAGGGCGCGCCCACACCCCCAGGGCGCGCCCCCTGTCTCGTGGGCCCCTGGTGGACCCCTTCCACTTATGCAAGCACCCACACACTCCATCTTCTTCCCAAATAAATCCCCATCCAGCTCAAGCATGAGTTCTAGCTCATTTTGCTGCGATTTTCGATCTCCTTGCTCAAAGCTCCATTCACAAAACTGCTTTGGGAAATTGTTTCTTGGTATGTCACTCCTCCGTTAGTCCAAATAGTTTTTGTTCTAGTGCTTTATTCATTGCAAATCCTTGCTCCCTTGGTGAGCCTGTTCTTGAGCTTGCATGTTAAATTTATGAGGTCCCAAGTAATTCTAATGCATGATATAGGCTCTAGGCACTTGTAGGAGTAGTTGCTATCAAGCTTGTTTAGTTTTATTTACTTTTATTTTGAAGTTACTAAAATTTCAGAAATTTTCAGAAAATGTTAAAGAGATTTTTGAGGGGCTCTTCTAGACAAGGCTCCCAGGAAAAACAAGCTAAAGAGAAGGAAAAGGCCAAGTATAATCTTCCTCGCATAGTGGAAGTACGGCCGTGTGAATGGCCATGCGATAAATTCTTGAGAGAAGCTGGAATATATGAAAACTTTTGTTCTTTGATTGAAAATGCAGGACTCACCAATTTCCTCCACGACCGGATCGATCAGTATCTCTTACTCACCAATACTTTCGTGCATTATTATCCTAAGAAGTCATCGCCTTCAGTATCATTTCATTTATATGATGAATTCAGGGAAATGTCTTTACGTGATTTTTGCACGGTATGTAGGATATCCTTTGAGGGGAAAATTAGAGGAACCACATCCTAGGGATGTGGATGGCTTTGTTAACACTATCACTGTAGGGGATCTAAAGAAGGGTCCGATGCGAGAATCTCTAGCATACACTTTCCTGTTTTACGCTACTTTGCCATATTTTCTAGTAGATGCTTGATTGGTCGTGGAAATAGTGGAAACTTCAATGTTCCAGATATTATTATTCTATTCCATGCCCTGTTTGGTGATAATAGTTTTAGTATGGGAGCCGTTATTGCTAAACGTCTAAACCTGAATCGTACAAAAGGCCCCATCTTTGGAGGTATCTATGCTGCACGTCTTGCTAGACATTTTGAGATACTTATTAGGCACTATGAGGAAGAGGATACAATTTTGCCTCCTTACATTTTAGATTACAGGAGCATGGTAGCACATGAGTTTATTGTTCAAAATGATGATAAGATGCTCCTGTATAAATTTATATTTAATAAGAAACATAATGAGACTATTATTCTGCCTGCACCTCTGTTGTTTGATTTGACTGTAGATAATTATCTTGTCACACTAGAAGTGGTGTACACTCATCGAGGCCAAGCATCCACTCCAACTCCTGAGCCAGAGCCGTAACCTTCATCGGACCCTTATCGTGCATCATCTTATCAGTGGGATCCGGAGGAGACAGCCAGCCAGTGGTATCCTGATTACACCCGTCAGTACACCGAGGAGAGTAGCCATGGTCCGTGGCATTAGACCAACTTAGGCCAAAAGCCTAAGCTTGCGGGAGTACATATTTCTCACCTACTTTACATTCATGTTCACACACTATTCTAGTCGTCAGTGATCATACTCTTGCATTGTATTATCCATGCTAGTTTAATTTTCTTTTTTCTAGTTTTCTTCTTATGTGTTTGATAAACCTTAAGAAAAACCAAAAAAATTAGTTAGTTTAATTTCCATGCTTGTAATAGAAATTAAAATGAAACCCAAAAATATTTCCCGTTCTTATTTTATTTGTTGGGAGCTTTCCCATGTAAATAGTTTTATTTTCTTTTCTTTCCTTTGGGGGGTTGAGAATAGAAGACCATATTAAAAATGTTTAGTGGCTCTCATATGCATGATTGTTTATTTAACTTAGAGCCCATATTATTTTGTCTTCTCTCTTGAGTTGAATGCTTGCAGATTCCAGCATAGTCCAATGCACGTGCACTATTACTATTATACACATCGTTCGGTCGTGCGAGTGAAAGGCAATAATGACAATATATGATGAACTGATTGAGATAAGAAAAGCTGGTATGAACTAAACCTCTCTTGTTTTTGTAAATATGATGAGTTCATCATTCCTGATTCAGCTTATTATGAAGTAAACATATTTGCAATGACATTTAGAGATTATAGTTGCTTGTGCCATGCTCGATTAGCTATGAGTTATAATGGTTTACCTTGCGTGCCAACATGCTATTAGAATGATTATGATGTGGTATGATGGGATGGTATCCTCCTTTGAATGAATTGAGTGGCTCGACTTGGCACATGTTCACGCATGTTGTTGAAACAAATCAACATAGCCTTCACGATATTTATATTCATGGTGGATTATATCCTACTCATGCTTGTACTCGGTGTGAATTAATTTTAATGTATGTTTATGACTGTTGTCACTCTCTCAGTTGGTCACTACCTAGTCTTTTGCTAGCCTTCACCTCTACTAAGCGGGAATACTGCTTGTGCATCCAAACTCCATAAACCCCAAAGTTATTCCAATGAGTCCACCATACCTTCCTATATGTCGTATTTACCTGTCATTCCAAGTAATTTGTATGTGCCAAACTCCAAACCTTCAAATGAAATTCTGTTTTGTATGGTCGAGCAGCTCATGTTTCAACTAGGGCTACCTATATCTTCCATGCAAGGTGGGTTATTCTCAAGAGGAGCGGACTCCGCTCCTCATTCACGAGAAAGGGCCGGTAACCGAGATGCCCAGTCCCATGATCCAAAAAGATCAAAGCAAATCAATTTAATTAAACAAAACTCCCCCAGGGCTGTTGTTAGTTGGAGGCACTCGTCATTTTGAGCAAGCCATGGATTGATGCTTGTTGGTGGTGGGGGAGTATAAACTTTTACCATTCTGCGTGGGAACTGCCTATAATGCATGTAGTATGGAAGATACAGCCATCACATAGTTGTTGCGTTGACAGTGAAAGTATGCCGCTCAAAATGTTATTCAATCTCTATTTCAAAATCGAGCTCTGGAACCTCTACAAATCCCTTCTTCCCTCTGCGAAGGGCCTATCTATTTAATTTTATGTTGAGTCATCACCTTCTTATTAAAAAGCACCCGCTGGAGAGCACACTGTTATTTGCATGTATTACTATTGGTTTATATTGGGTATGACTTGACTGGATCTGTTTTACCATGAATTACAATGTTTAGTCAGTCCTTGATCTTTAAGGGTGCTCTGCATTTATGTTTTGCGGTCTCAGAAAGGGCTAGCAAGATATCATTTTGTTATATCATGTTATGATTGTTTTGATAAAGTGTTGTCATCCGAGTTTTATTATTATCACTCGCTAGCTGATTATGCCATTGATATGAGTAATTGTGACACCGAGGTATTATTGTGAGTGTGGTTAGTTCATAATACTTGTTGAAACTTGAATGCTGGCTTTACATGTTTACAACAACAAGAGCAAACAGAGTTTGTAAAAGTTTTTCTTTATCACTTTTAGTTTATCAACTGAATTGCTTGAGGACAAGCAAAGGTTTAAGCTTGGGGGAGTTTGTACGTCTCCAACGTATCTACTTTCCCAAACACTTTTGCCCTTGTTTTGGACTCTAGCTTGCATGATTTGAATGAAACTAACCCGGACTGACGCTGTTTTCAGCAGAATTACCATGATGTTGTTTCATGTGTAGAAATCAAAAGTTCTCGGAATGACTTGAAAATCCTCGGAGAAAAGTTTCAGAAAATATAGAAAATACTGGCAAAAGATGAATACCAGGGGCCCACACCCTGTCCACAAGGGTGGGGTCGCGCCCACCCCCTCTGGGCGCACCCCCCTGTCTCGTGGGCCCCCTGCAGCTCCACCGACCTCAACTCCAACTCCATATATTCCGTCTCGTGGAGAAAAAATCAGAGAGGAAGTCTCATCGCGTTTTACGATACGGAGCCGCCGCCAAGCCCTAATCTATCTCGGGAGGGCTGATCTGGAGTCCGTTCGGGGCTCCGGAGAGGGGGATTTGTTGCCATCGTCATCATCAACCATCCTCTATCACCAATTTCATGATGCTCACCGCCGTGCGTGAGTAATTCCATCGTGGGCTTGCTGGATGGTGATGGGATGGATGAGATTTATCATGTAATCAAGTTAGTTTTGTTAGGGTTTGATCCCTAGTACCCACTATGTTCTGAGATTGATGTTGCTATGACTTTGCTATGCTTAATGCTTGTCACTGATAACCCACAAGTGTAGGGGATCGCAACAGCTTTCGAGGGTAGAGTATTCAACCCAAATTTATTGATTCGACACAAGGGGAGCCAAAGAATATTCTTGAGTATTAGCAGTTGAGTTGTCAATTCAACCACACCTGGATAACTTAGTATCTACAGCAAAGTATTTAGTAGCAAAGTAATATGATAGTAATGGTAACGGTGGTAAAAGATAAAGATAGTAATAGCAATATTTTTGGTGTTTTGTAGTGATTGTAACAGTAGCAACGGAAAAGTAAATAAGCGAAGCACAGTATATGAAAATCTCATAGGCAATGGATCAGTGATGGATAATTATGCCGGATGCGATTTCTCGTGTAATAGCTATAACATAGGGTGACACAGAACTAGCTCCAGTTCATCAATGTAATGTAGGCATGTATTCCGTAAATAGTCATACGTGCTTACAGAAAAGAACTTGCATGACATCTTTTGTCCTACCCTCCCGTGGCAGCGGGGTCCTAGTGGAAACTAAGGGATATTAAGGCCTCCTTTTAATAGAGAACCGGACCAAAGCATTTACACATGGTGAATACATGAACTCCTCAAACTATGGTCATCACCGAGAAGTATCCCGATTATTGTCACTTCGGGGTTGTCGGATCATAACACATAATACGTGACTATAGACTTGCAAGATAGGATCAAGAACACACATATATTGATGAAAACATAATAGGTTCAGATATGAAATCATGGCACTCGGGCCCTAGTGACAAGCATTAAGCATAGCAAAGTCATAGCAACATCAATCCCAGAACATAATGGACACTAGGGATCAAACCCTAACAAAACTAACTTGATTACATGATAAATCTCATCCAACCCGTCAGCGTCCAGCAAGCCTACGATGGAATTACTCACGCACGGCGGTGAGCATCATGAAATTGGTGATGGAGGATGGTTGATGATGATGATGGTGACGAACCCCCCTCTCCGGAGCCCCGAACGGACTCCAGATCAGCCCACCCGAGAGAGATTAGGGCTTGGCGGTGGCTCCGTATCGTAAAACGCGATGAAACTTTCTCTCTGATTTTTTTTCTCCCCGAGACGGAAGATATGGAGTTGGAGTTGAGGTCGGTGGAGGTCTAGGGGGCCCACAAGATAGGGGGTGCGCCCTATAGGGGGGTGCCCCCCTGTCTCGTGGACAGGGTGTGGGCCCCCTGGTGTATTTCTTTCGCCCAGAAATTCTTATTAATTCCAAAAAGTGCCTCCGTGGATTTCCAGGACATTCCGAGAACTTCTCATTTCTGCACATAAAACAACATCATGACAGTTCTGCTGAAAATAGCGTCAGTCCGGGTTAGTTTCATTCAAATCATGCAAGTTAGAGTCCAAAACAAGGGCAAAAGTGTTTAGAAAAGTAGATATGTTCGAGATGTATCAACTCCCCCAAGCTTAAACCTTTGCTTGTCCTCAAGTAATTCAGTTGATAAACTAAAAGTGATAAAGAAAAACTTTCACAAACTCCATTTGCTCTTGTTGTTGTAAACATGCAAAGCCATCATTCAGGTTTCAACAATATTATAAACTAACCCTACTCACAATAACACTTAGGTCTCACAATTACTCATATCAATAACATAATCAGCTAGCGAGCCATAATAATAAAACTCAGATGACAACACTTTCTCAACACAATCATAACATGATATAACAAAATTGTATCTCGCTAGCCCTTTCTGAGATGCAAAACATAAATGCAGAGCACCTTTAAAGATCAAGGACTGGCCAAACATTGTAATTCATGCTAAAAGAGATCCAGTCAAGTCATACCCAATGTAAACCAATATTAATGAATGCAAATGACAGTGTGCTCTCCAGCGGGTGCTTTTTAATAAGAAGGGTGATGACCCAACATGAAAGTAAATAGATAGGCCCTTCATAGAGGGAAGCAGGGATTTGTAGAGGTGCCAGAGCTCGATTTTAAAATAGAGATTGAATAACATTTTGAGCGGCATACTTTCGCTGTCAACACAACAACTATGAGATGGTTGTATCTTCCATACTACATGCATTATAGGCAGTTCCCACGCAGAATGGTAAAAGTTTATACTCCCCCAACCACCAACAAGCATCAATCCATGGCTTGCTCGAAACAACAAGTGCCTCCAACTAACAACAGCCCGGGGGGAGTTTTGTTTAATTATTTTGATTTGCTTTGATCTTTTTGGATCATGGGACTGGGCATCCCGGTTACTAGCCCTTTCTCGTGAAAGAGGAGCGGAGTCCACTCCTTTGAGAATAACCCACCTAGCATGGAAGATATAGGCAGCCCTAGTTGTAATATGAGCTGCTCGAGCATACAAAACAGAATTTCATTTGAAGGTTTAGAGTTTGGCACATACAAATTTACTTGGAATGGCAGGTAAATACCGCATATAGGAAGGTATGGTGGACTCATATGGAACAACTTTGGGGTTTAAGGAGTTTGGATGCACAAGCAGTATTCCTGATTAGTACAGGTGAAGGCTAGCAAAAGACTGGGAAGCGACCAACTGAGAGAGCGAAAACAGTCATAAACATGCATTAAAACTAATTCACACCGCGTACAAACATGAGTAGGATATAATCCACCATGAACATAAATATCATGAAGGCTATGTTGATTTTGTTTCAACTACATGCGTGATCATGTGCCAAGTTGATTCACTCAATTCATTCAAAGTAGGATACCATCCCATCATACCACATCATAGTCATTCTAATAGCATGTTGGCATGCAAGGTAAACCATTATAACTCAAAGCTAATCAAGCATGGCACAAGCAACTATAATCTCTAAATGTTATTGCAAATATGTTTACTTCATAATAAGCTGAATCAGGAACAATGAACTCATCATATTTACAAAAATTAGAGAGGTAGAGTTCATACCAGCTTTTCTCATCTCAATAAGTCCATCATATATCGTCATTATTGCCTTTCACTCGCACGACTGAACGATGTGTATAATAATAGAGTGTACATGCACTGGACTAAGCTAGAATCTGCAAGCATTCAACTCAAGAGAGAAGACAAATAATATGGGCTCTAAATTAAATAAACAATCATGCATATGAGAGCCACTAAACATTTTCAATATGGTCTTCTTGACCCCCAAAGGAAAGAAAAATAAAACTATTTACACGGGAAAGCTCCCGCAAGTAAAAGAAGAACTAGAAATCTTTTTGGGTTTTCCATTTTAATTCTACTACAAGCATGAAAATTAAGCTAACTAATTTTTTTTGTTTTTTCTCAAGGTTTATCAAACACACAAGAAGAAAACTAGAAAAAGGAATTTTAAACTAACATGGATAATACAATGAAAGAGTAAGAGCACCGACGACTAATATAGTGTGTGAACATGAATGTAAAGTCGGTGAGAAATACGTACTCCCCCACGATTAGGCTTTTGGCCTAAGTTGGTCTAATACCAGGGACCTCCTGGATGATATCCACAAGTGAAACCAGGGTCGTGCTGAGATGCAGCGGCAACCGCCTCCTGAGCTGCAGCGTGTTGGCGAGCTGCCTCCGCTCTCCTCTTGTGTTCAGCTGCTTCCTCCGTGGTGACAACATATCTTTCTTTTGCCTGATAATCAAAAAGGTAGGGAGCAGGAAGAGTAACATGGATGATGTTGCATCTGTCATAGGTTAGTCGATATTGGAGGAATTGATCATTCCTCCCAAGAAATTGATGACTGACCATAGCTTCATAATCCAAATAAATAGGAGGTATTATCACATCTCCCTCTCGTGGGGCTATACCAAGATAATTATCCACACGGGTTGCATAAATTCCTCCAAATAAATTTCCCTTTATACTATTATTCTGCAACCTATGTGCAACTATTGCCCCCAAATTATAACCTTTAAAACCTAACACAGCGCTCTTAAGGATACTGAGATCACGGACACACATGTGACATGCTTCATCCTTACCATTAATACATCTACCGATGAAGAGAGCAAAATAATGTATAGCAGGAAAATGAATGCTCCCTATGGTAGCTTGTGCTATGTCCCTAGATTCTCCCACAGTAATACTAGCAAGGAAATCTCTAAATTCAGATTTGTGAGGATCATTAATATTACCCCACTGCGGGAGTTTGCAAGCAATTGTAAAATCCTCTAAGTCCATGGTATAAGATGTATCATAAATATTAAATATGACACTAGGAGAATTACGCAAACAGTTATATTTAAACCTCCGCACAAAGGATTCGGTCAATTGATAGTACTGCGGACACTTATCTTGTAAGAAGTCCTCCAGCTCAGCATTACGCACATACACGTCAAATTCCTCCTTGAAGCCTGCTTTGACCATAAATTCATCGGATGGCCACTCACAAGCTCGTACATCAGCGTTCCTCGGCAATTCAACATCTTGCTCAGATATAGCAATCCTGGGCCCTTTCTTCACCGAAGAACCACCTTGGTACATTCTCCTAAGCATTTTCTTTTTCTGAAATAATTCTGAAAATTTAGTAACTTCAAAATAAAAATGAATAAAACTTAACAAGAATGGTAGCAACTACTCCTACAAGTGCCTAGAGCCTACATCATGCATTAGAATTACTTGGAACCTCATAAATTTAACATGCAAGCTCAAGAACAGGGTCACCAAGGCAGCAAGGATTTGCAATGAATAAAGCACTAGAACAAAAATTAATTGGACCAATGGAGGAGTCACATACCAAGCAACAATATCCCAAAGCAGTTTTGTGAGTGGAGCTTTGAGCAAGGAGATCGAAAATCGCAGCAAAACGAGCTAGAACTCGTGCTTGAGCTGGATAGGGATTTTTTTGGGTAGAAGATGGAGTGTGTGGGTGCTGGCATAAGTAGAGGGGGGCTACTAGGGGCCCATGAGACAGGCGGGCGCGCCCTATAGGGGGGGCGCCCTCCACTCTCATGGCCTGGTGCTTGTCCCTCCTGCAGTGATTTCAGTGTCTAAAATCCTCAAATATTCCATAAAAATCATACTAAATTTGCAGGGCATTTGGAGCACTTTTATTTTCGGGATATTTTTTATTGCACGGATAATTCAGAAAACAGACAGATAATACTATTTTTGTTTTATTTATTTTAAATAACAGAAAGTAAAAAGAAAGTATAGAAGGTTGTGCCTTCTAGTTTCATCCATCTCATGGTCATCAAAATGAATCCACTAACAAGGTTGATCAAGTCTTGTTAATAACTCATTCCGAATAACATGGAACCGGAGAAATTTCAAAGTGACACTAAGTTACTTCAACGGGGATATGAAAATCCCCAACAATAAGAATATCATACTTTTTCTTGACAGTAGGGAGAGGAAATTCAAAACCTCCAATAATAATTGATGGAATTTTCTCAATAGTATTTATGCTATGAACTTGGATTTTCTTCCTCGGAAAATGTACCGTATGCTTTCCGTTAACATGAAAGGTGACATGGCCCTTGTTGCAATCAATAACAGCTCCTGCAGTATTTAAAAAGGGTCTACCAAGAATAATAGACATACTATCGTCCTCGGGAATATCAAGAATAACGAAGTCTGTTAAGATAGTAACATTCACAACAACAACAGGCACGTCCTCACAGATGCCGATAGGTATGGCAGTTGATTTGTCAGCCATTTGCAAAGATATCTCAGTAGGTGTCAACTTACTTAATTCAAGTCTACGGTACAAGGAAAGAGGCATAACACTAACATCGGCTCCTAAATCACATAAAGCAGTTTTAACATAATTTCTTTTAATAGAGCAAGGTGTAGTGGGTACTCCGGGATCACCAAGTTTCTTAGGTATTCCACCCTTAAAGGTATAGTTGGCAAGCATGGTGGAAATCTCAGTTTCAGGTATTTTCCTCTTATTAGTGATGATACCTTTCATATATTTAGCATAAGGGTTTGTTTTAAGCATATTAGTTAAGCGCATGCGTAAGAAAATAGGTCTAATCATTTCAGCAAAATGCTCAAAGTCCTCATCATCCTTTGTCTTGGATGGTTTAGAAGGAAATGGCATGGGTTTCTGAACCCATGGTTCTCTTTCTCTACCATGCTTCCTAGAAACAAAATCTCTTTTATCATAATGTTGGTTTCTTGATTGTGGGTTATCAAGACCAATAGCAGGTTCAATTTCTATATCATTATTTTTGCTAGGTTTAGCATCTACATGAATATCATCATTAGCATTATTATCAGGTTCATGTTCATCTCCGGATTGCGTTTCAGTATCAGAGATAGAAGTATTATTAGGATTCTCAGGTGTTTCTACATTAGGTTCACTAGAAGTTTGCAAAGTCCTATCATTCTTCTTTTTCTTCTTCATGGAAAGACTAGGAGCATCTAGATTATTATTCTGAGAATCTTGTTCAATTCTTTTAGGGTGGCCTTCAGGATACAAAGGTTCCTGAGTCATTCTACTAGTTCTAGTAGCCACTCTAACAGCAAAGTCATTTTTATTATTCAATTCAGCAAGCAATTCATTCCGAGCCTTAAGTACTTGTTCATCTTGAGTAGCAACCATGGAAGCATGTTTACTAGTGAGTTTAAGTTCACCTTTAACTCTAGCTACATAATCATTCAAGCGTACTATCGTATGAGCATTATTCTTCAATTATCTACCAACATAATCATTGAAATTTGCTTGTCTATTCATGAAATCATCAAATTCATCTAAGCAGGGGCTATGAAATTTAGTAGATGGGATTTCATCTTTATCATATATAGAGAGAGAATTTACCTTTACTACCTGTGTCGGGTTATCAAGACAATGTGTTTCTTCAACAGGCGGTATATTAAGACCATGTATTTCTTCAATAGGAGGTAAATTCTTAACATCTTCAGCTTTAATACCTTTCTCTTTCATTGATTTCTTTGCCTCTTGCATATCTTCAGGACTGAGAAATAGAACACCTCTCTTCTTCGGAGTGGGTTTAGGAATAGGCTCAGGAGTTGGCTCAATTGGTTCAAGAATTTCCTCACGAATTGGCTCAGGGAGAGTCCAATTATTTTCATTAGTCAACATATTATTCAATAGTAACTCAGCTTCATCGACTGTTCTTTCCCTGAAAACACAACCAGCACAACTATCCAAGTAGTCCTCGGAAGCATCGGTTAGTCCATTATAGAAGATATCAAGTATTTCATTTTTCTTAAGTGGATTATGAGGCAAAGCATTAAGTAATCGGAGAAGCCTCCCCCAAGCTTGTGGGAGACTCTCTTCTTTGATTTGCACAAAATTATACATTTCCCGCAAGGCAGCTTGTTTCTTATGAGCAGGAAAATATTTAATAGAGAAGTAATAAATCATATCCTGGGGACTACGCACACAACCAGGAGCAAGAGAATTATCCCATGTCTTAGCGTCACCCTTTAATGAGAACGGGAATATCTTAAGGATATAAAAGTAGCGAGATTTATCATGATGAGTAAACAGGGTAGCTATATCATTCAACTTGGTAAGATGTGCCACAACAGTTTCAGATTCAAGGCCATAAAAAGGATCAGATTCTACCAAAGTAATAATTTCAGGATCAACAGAGAATTCATAATCCTTATCAATAAGACAGATAGGTGAAGTAGCAAAAGCACGGTCAGGTTTCATTCTAGCATTAAGAGACTGCTGCTTCCATTTAGCTAATAGTTTCTTAAGATCATATCTATCTTTGCAGGCAAAAATAGCTTCATCAGCTTCTTTATTCATAACATAACCCTCAGGAACAACAGGGCAATTCATAATCATTCGGAGAACATTCATCATCACTATCATCAATAATAGCATCTTCAATAACTTCATTCTCTCTAGCCCTAGCAAGTTGTTCATCAAGAAATTCACCTAATGGCACAGTAGTATAACGCACAGAAGTAGTTTCATCATAAGTATCATGCAAAGCAGAAGTGGCATCATCGATAACATGCGACATATCAGAATTCATAGCAGTAGAAGGTTTAGGTGTCGCAAGCTTATTAATAACAGAAGGAGAATCTAGTGTAGAGCTAGATGGCAGTTCCTTACCTCCCCTCATAGTTCAGGGATAGATCTTGGTTTTAGAGTCTTTCAAATTCTTCATAGTGATCAACAGATATAAATCCCAAGTCACTCAGAGAATAGAGCTATGCTCCCCGGCAACGGCGCCAGAAATTAGTCTTGATAACCCACAAGTGTAGGGGATCGCAACAGCTCTCGAGGGTAGAGTATTCAACCCAAATTTATTGATTCGACACAAGGGGAGCCAAAGAATATTCTTGAGTATTAGCAGTTGAGTTGTCAATTCAACCACACCTGGATAACTTAGTATCTGCAGCAAAGTATTTAGTAGCAAAGTAATATGATAGTAATGGTAACGGTGGTAAAAGATAAAGATAGTAATAGCAACATTTTTGGTGTTTTGTAGTGATTGTAACAGTAGCAACAGAAAAGTAAATAAGTGAAGCATAGTATATGAAAAGCTCGTAGGCAATGGATCAGTGATGGATAATTATGCCGGATGCGATTTCTCATGTAATAGCTATAACATAGGGTGACACAGAACTAGCTCCGGTTCATCAATGTAATGTAGGCATGTATTTCGTAAATAGTCATGCGTGCTTATGGAAAAGAACTTGCATGACATCTTTTGTCCTACCCTCCCGTGGCAGCGGGGTCCTAGTGGAAACTAAGGGATATTAAGGCCTCCTTTTAATAGAGAACCGGACCAAAGCATGAACACATGGTGAATACATGAACTCCTCAAACTACGGTCATCACCGAGAAGTATCCCGATTATTGTCACTTCGGGGTTGTCAGATCATAACACATATTAGGTGACTATAGACTTGCAAGATAGGATCAAGAACACACATATATTGGTGAAAACATAATAGGTTCAGATATGAAATCATGGCACTCGGGCGCTAGTGACAAGCATTAAGCATAGCAAAGTCATAGCAACATCAATCTCAGAACATAGTGGACACTAGGGATCAAACCCTAACAAAACTAACTAGATTACATGATAAATCTCATCCAACCCGTCCGGCGATATATTGGGCGTTATGACCCGTCCGGCGATAAACCGCCGGGACAATTTTAAGTTTATTATATGCAGAAGCAGGATTGCATAAAACTTCTAAGGATCATAAGCAGACATAGCATAATCATGACGGATTAACAGTATTGTGCAAAGTAAATATGCACGATGGCATAGCAGACCAAGTGTTTATAACTAGCCTATTACAAGGCAGCAGACACCCAAAAGGATAATTGTTCATCACATGGATTACAGTGTGCAGAAGTTAAATCGGCCTCCGGATCATGATTCTTCACCAAGCTGACTTGAAGGTTGTGGATCCACCAGTGCCGGTTCAGCCTCCTTCTCTCCACCCAGTGGCTGGAAGTCAATGGTTGCCCAGTCAATCCTAGTTAAGGCTTGGAAGACAGTTTCATCGTTTATAAGGGTGGACGGTTCAACATCAGGGGTGTAAGTATGCTTACGGATTGGCGCGATGAGATTTTGCACATCATACGTTGGTGCATCAACCGTTTGTTTTTTGTGTCATAAATCGACCGGTAGAAAGACAAATCAGTGTCCTCAGCCAGTTTGCTTGCCAATGGATGCATCTCCCTTGTTATGGCCCTGAGGCCATCATTATCAAATTCTGACCCGTCCTCTTTTTGGCCTGGATAACCATTGCCAATATCCTCCGGATCAAGGTCAGATATCCAGGCCTTGGCCCGGGTCAATGCAGTCAGAGCACCGGCCCTCGCAGCTGATTTTTTTCAACTCCTCAAGTCGGGCAGGCATCATGGATAATTTCTCCAATGTTTCCTTGATTAAAGTTGGGGGCGGTTTATTATGTGAGGAAGTGCAGATGACCCGTTAAACGCTGGTATATAATTGCTCTATCAATGTATAGGCAGCCTTCAGTTTTTTTGCGCATATCCGAGCCAAGATGAGTAACACGGTTACCTGTAAAGGTCAAAAATATTGTTAAACCGGCAGCCTCATGACTGATACTTGTTTAAAGCTTATGAAGAGGTTTTTTACCAAAGATAGCAGAGGTCATAGCATTGATCTGCTGCTTTAAGCCGGTCAGTTCTTCTGATACTGGGTTAAGGGTTGCTTCAGCATCTTCCGCCCGCTTTAGCAAAGTTGCTCTTTCAGTCTCCCATTTTGCCCGCTCACCTTTAAAGCCATCCTTCAATTCCTCCATGGATGTTAAAGCGTCGGTCAGTTCTTCTTTGGCTTTGGAGGTTTCTGCCTGCTAGGATTTAATATTTTCTTGAAGGTCGGCGATTTGAGATTCCTTCTTGGTTAAATCAGCCTGCACGAGACAGATAATGAGTTGGTAGTACATTTTTGAAGTCCCAAGCACATGACAAGTTATACACTTGGCACTTGGGGGCTAATGCGGATTGCTTTTTATCAACTGGCATTTTAAAGTCCCAAACACATAACAAGTTATACACTTGGCACGTGGGGGCTAATTCATATCGGATCAATTCTATTTGGATTACAAGAGAGATGATTATCAGAAATTTTCGAACCTTCATGACCGGAAAGGAACCAGTTCATCCTAAAGGTATAAACCGGCCCTTGGGGGCTACGCAAGAAAAATTCAATATTATTCTACTACAAGTACCGGTTCACATTAATATTATGAACCAACACTTGGGGGCTACTGGAGTTGATAATTTCAGTCGGTTCTAAGGAAAAAGAGCTTGTGGAAAGTAATTGATATTTACCTCATATCGCTCCTTCATTAGACCTACTAAACCGGACTCATAGTCACGGCTTGTGTATAGACGATTTAAATATCTAGAATGAATGTCCTAAGCATTGAGATGGGCATAGCTTGTTAAATCTGTTTTCCACTTGCCCTTGTCCATAGCAGAAAATTCTTCTTTGGCAGTATGTTTCGATAAAGCGACCAGATTACCAGGGGAGGTGAAACCAGTGCCAGTAACAATAACATCGCCATGAATAGCTTTGGCTAGGCTTGGCGGGTTATCAATCGTCTTTGCTGGGCTTGGTGGATCAGCAGATGGGCTTGGCGGATCAGCAGGCTAGCTCGTCGGATTTATCTCTACCGGTTCAACAAAAGTATCCTGAACCTGAGGTACCAGATCATCCAGGATGGTATCAGCATTCGAATCACAGGCCTCTGGGGTCTTCTCCGGTTCAATGGTTGATTATCGTCAGTCGGTTTATTCAATTTGGCCTTCTTGCTAAGTCTGGCTTTGGCGTTGGAAAGGACAGATACAAAAATTAGTGTAGTAAACAAATACAAGGCATAAAGGGTTAGGTGTAATATGCTTACCCAGGGACAGTTTTGAGGGGAGGGAGTTGCATGGCCGATGACTCGCCGGATGATGAATGGGAGGTACCCTGATAATTTGAGTCAGACAGATTAAGAGGATATCAGAAGTGACCCGCTTTAGGACAAAGTTTGTCAGGAGTATAAGAAACCTCTTGGCGGCGTTTATGAACCGGGGAGTTCGGTAAACCGGAGGAGGTCACCACTTGGCCGCTATGACAAGTTGTGTGGCAACCTTCATATTGTCATGTCTTAAAAAGAAAGTGCGGATCCGAATAAGCAAGAGGGCATGAAAATTTTACTTTTCGGACTGCTCGACGGATTTTTGGTGTTGGCACAGGATCTGAGACGGAAGAAAGAATAGTTACCTCTATGTCACCAGTGCGACTAGCTTCCGCATCATCCTGATAAAGATCATTGTCAATGAGGTGTACGAAAAAAAGAACCAAGAGAGTCAAGTTCTACCTCTGATTCCAGATCATCAAGTTCTTCTTCATTGGGCAGGATAGGAGACTTAACGGTTTTCTTTTTCCCAGGTTTCTTTGTAGCTTTTTTCTTGATGCGAGGTGCTCTCACCCGTTTATCCTGCACAGATGGACAACAAGTTATAAAGGAATGTTTAAGAAGGGATGTATTAAGGAAACAATGAGGCAATTCTTACAGCTGGCGGTTTTTTGGAAGCACATAAGGGACTAAGCCCTACTCTGCTACATGCAGCCACCGGTTCATCAAGCATTTTCTTGACATATTCGGTGACTTCATCATCAGCGAGTTGGATGTCAATATGACGTTGATGGTCTTTCAGATCCCCTGTGTATTCACACATTAAACCGGGGCACCGGCTTAAACAAAAAATGCTCCAAGAAACCCAGCATCGAACGAAATCAACGCCTGTCAGACCATTTGCAACAAAAGCTCTGAGTCTTGATAGCTGAGGGGCATATTTTGATCGTCCTTTGGCAGTTAGTCGTTGAGGAACTGGATGAGTTTTGGTAAGCCAGTAAGCACGATAACCCGGCAGTGGATTTTCATCGTCCGGAGCTGTATTTCGGCAGTAAAACCAAGTCTGATTCCAGTCTTTGGGGTGGCTATGATGTTTGGCATGAGGGAAGTCGACATCCTTTCTCTTATGAATTGAAACGCCGCCAAGTTCAGTGTTGGGCCCGTCCATAAATTCAGTACGACCGTTTAAATAAAAGAAGTCCCGAAATAGCTCCACAGTGGGTTCTTCTTGCAGATAAACCTCGCAAAATACTTGAAAATTGCAAATATTGGACACGGAGTTCGGTCCAATATCTTGAGGGTAGATCTGGAAGCTAGCAAGCACGTCACGAAAGAATTTTGATCCGAGAGGACTGAACCCACGATTCAGATGATCAGTAAACACAATCACTTCTCCATTAGTGGGGCTCAGGAGGATTTTGTGGACCGGGGACCCTCCAGTGGATGGTTTCTTTACTAGCTAAAGTGTCAGTTACAACATACCCGGTCAACTGTTCTTCAGTAACCCGGGAAGGAACCCAATTGCAAGCATAGGACTGTTTGGCCATTTCAATGACAAGCTGGAAAAGAGAATCAATGGCGGTTTAAAATTTGTGACTGACATGCATAAACCGGCATACGGCCGGAGGAAGAAGGTATTGAAACATATGTACAAGATAAACCGGATTCTGACATTGAGTTGAGTTGGCGGTTTAAGAGAGGGCTAATGGTTCCTGGCGGGTTATCATTTTTTAAAGGTTAAACCGCCTACAATGGTGTGGAAGTTACAGATTTGAAAAATTACTAAGTGTTGCTCAAACAGGTTCTGCAAGTCGACATTATAATTCTGGATCTACCGCGGTTCAGAAAAGGGAGAAAAATTTGAAAACCCTAAGTGGTGACAGCGGAACAGCAAAGGTCCAGATGGGATTGTTTCATTAAAAATAGATGCCGTAATAAGAAAATTGGATTATGACTACAGCCGCATAAGGATAATGCCAAGTTTTATCAGATACTCGTGTGACAGCAAAGTACAAGTGAAGAGCATCAACGAACGCTGACGAACACCGAAGAACACCGAAACCCTAGTGGTAGATCTGAGGTAAAAGAAAGGAAACTTACTGAGGTTGAGGAAGTAGTGGAGAGGTGCTGCGTTTTTCTGATCGAATCAGGTTGATGCAGCGGCCGGTGTTGGGGCAGAGATGAAGGTCGACGGCGGCAGCTATGCTCGAGCTCTGAGGTGACGCAAGGTGGAAGAAAGATGAAGAGGCAAAGGGAAAAATAAAGGAACCCTTGGCCCTATTTATAAGATGAAGGGATAAGTGACAGGCGCGGGAATCAAGGAGCCCAAAAAATGGATATGTGATAGAGTTGTTGCCTCGATTTTCAAAGTTTATTAATGAAAGGGAAGTATATACGGTTTTAATAAGCACGTGACGTCATGGCGGTTTATTACAATCTTGAAAGATGACGTCATGGCATTTTACAGGGTTCACATGAAGATATTCAAGAAGAAATTTTCTTAAGTGTTGAAGATTGACATGAACAGGTTCAAATCAATCTGGGGCCTAATGTTGGGGATATAACTATTGAGTATAAACCGCCCAGGGGGACTGGGTTATACTCATAACAAGTCATTCATATTGAAGCCCATGAATACAAGGAGTGTGGCGCTTTACTGAAGAGACTTGGAGGCCCAGGGCCCAAGGGCGGATTAGGACTCATAGTCATAAACCGACATACATTTTGTAACTTGTATTGTAAGATAGGAAAAGGTAGAAACCGAGCCGCACGTGTATGAGCCGGCGTCAGGATTCTGTAAACCGCCTGGCGTCAACCTGTGTATATAAAGGGATGACCCGGTGGCGGTTTAGGGACAAGAAACAACAACTCGAGAGCCAGGTAAAGCGGATTCGCTCCCTGATCATCGAGACCCATCAATTCCACCACAACTGGATCGTAGACTTTTACCTTCACCGCAAGGGGCCGAACCAGTATAAACTCCTCGTGTCCTTTGTCTGGTTTAACTCCTTTGAGCTAATCTCGTTGCGATGGCTCCATGACTAAGTCCTCACACTAGGACATCTGACATGATAAATCCACGACAAAAGCAATAGCAATAAACTGAACGATCATATGCTAAGCTAACAGATGTGTCTTGTCCATCACATCATTCTACTAATGATGTGATCCCGTTATCAAATGACAACACAGGTGTATGGTTAGGAAACCTTAACCATCTTTGATCAACGAGCTAGTCTAGTAGAGGCTTACTAGGGACACAGTATTTGTTTATGTATTCACACATGTCACTGGTACAGCTAGGTGCTATACAAACAGTTTTTAACCCCTTTCTGTGACGGTGTTTCGAACCGTCGCCAAGTGAGTGACTACGATAGGGGGTCCTTCCCACACGACCCAGAACCCGTCGGGGATATGCCCTCCTGGGACACATGTTAGGCAAAATGAGGTCGTGTGCGACCGGCGAGTGTTCAAATATGGTTATACGTACATTTGTGCTAAAAAATACAAATACATAGGCCAAATCGTTTCTGGTCGTAAGTACATCCCACACATTAGTCCCAGCTAAACGTTTCCATTCGTATGTACATTCCACACATTCAATCCAAGGAATACATTTCCGTTAGTATGTACATCCCACACAGTTAATCCAAGAAGTACGTTTCCATTCATATATACATCCGACACAGTCACTCCAAGGAAAATGTTTCTATTCGTAGGTACATCACACATAATTTTCCCTAACAAATCATTTGTGATAGCATTGACATTACACACGATATTAACAATTTTATCGTTTGTGTTATTGAATGCACCACACACTGTGCGTAGAAGAAACTATGTGGCAAAGGTTGTCCATCACACACACTTTTTATGTGGTAAACGTTTGCGCAAGGTGGCCTAATGCAAACAGTTTTCAAGAGGATGTCGTGTGTGATTGTTCATTGATCCAACACGGTTTTCTCAAAGAAACGGTGTGCGTTACCTAAGGTCATCGCCCACAGTGTTTTCTCAATAACCGTTTGCAAAGGGAAACCCCAATTAGTAGGCTAATTGCCCTATTATTAATAATCCATTTATTAATCTAATTGACATTTCATATTAAGCACACAATATATTCCATTTCCATATTAAGAAAGCATGATTTCATAATTGAAATACATTAGAGTACAACATCATATAGCTTCAGCACTCAGCTACCCCATTACACAACTGCACCAGCACCAAGTTTCACATGCAACATCTGTAACCTTTCGAAATTAGCACCATACACGTTACATAGACAGATGAATCTCATCTGGAAAACTGCTGAAGCGGAAGGCGAATATTGAGCCTTCATTGATGTTGAAGGTCTTTGCAACTTTAGGCCAGTGCCTGTGGATGATTGACCGTCCATCCTTCATCCTCTTCAGGAACACTTCACTATTGAACCGTGGGTGTTGTATGAAAACCTTCCTCGTCTCCTGACCATACAAGTGGTTTGAGAGGTAATCATAAGTGAACTATTTTGGAAAGTCCTGAAAATAAGGATGTGCATAAATATCTTCTCTATATTGGAAATGGGGCAAAGGAATAAAAAGGCAAGGTATAATAGTTAGTACCATCTTGTAGTGAACTGATGTCTTCTTCATTGTGCAGACAAAGATCTTGTTGTTTTTTGTCGCCAATTTCTTTATCCTGATAATCTTTTTGAGTTTCTTGACTTGACTGATATTCATGGACAACTCATTTCCCCATATGCAAAAAGGCTCAAACAGTGGGTCAAAACCTTCGATAGCAGGACCTACATGTGCAAGACCAAATTGTTAAAAACCTAAATATTATAATGGTTCCTACAATTGCACAATAATGTGCTATTAGACAAAGGACCATGCATGTGCAAATCTTGATTGTAAACCTCAGTGCTTCCCATTGTTTCCCTGGAACACATATAAGGTAGTTAGTCATCAGGTTAAGTGAGGGTTCGCATGCTATCAGTAAAATATGTTCATGAAAAATAAGCACATTGCAGATTCATCAGATTAATTCAAGACACATGAAAAATCCATTTATCCAAACCAAGCATGATTAAGAACAAGGAAATATAGCGGTTGTATATGTTTCTCATGTATTAAGTGCCGCCAAATTTGATTTATTCCTCACATGCACAACAATACAAAATTCTACCCATGACAATTGGACATCGGATTGCAGAATTGGACCAAGCTGCTAACTGAACACCACAACTAATGAACCAAACATTAACTGAGCACCATTGCACAATATAACATACTCCTAATAGAAGATCAGAAAGTTAATCAAACTAAGCATGCTTAACAACTTGGAAATATAGCAATTGTATTTGTTTCTCATGTATTTAGTACAGCCAAATTCGATTTATTTCTCAAATGGTATAATAACATAATAAACCCACAACAATTGAACATCGCATTGAAGAATTGAACCAAACATTTAACTAAACACCACAACAAATGAACCAAACGTTAACTGAGCACCACATTGCACAATGTATAACATACTAGAAGATCAGAAAGTTAACCAAACCAAGCATGCTTGACAACTTGGAAATATAGCAATTGTATTTGTTTCTCATGTATTTTGTAAAGATAAATTCGATTTATTTCTCATATGGAAGACAATAAAAAATTGTAGCCTAAAGAATTGAACATCACATTTGCCGAATTAAACCAAAAAGTTAACTGAAGATGACAACTAATTAACCAAACATTTAATAAGTGAGCACCACATTGCACGACATATAGAACATATACACTAGAGCAACTTATTGCATGGTAAAAATAGATATCACAATTCACTAGAATTTGTTAAGGAAAGGCAAGAGCAACACATGCAACGGGTGAACCGAGCATGCTTAACCGGCGTAGCTAGTAAGCTGAACATGGGTCCTTATAGTGAGCTAATAAGACAAGATACTCCTCATCGTCGGAGATATCGATGATGATTGGCTCCTTGGACATGGAAGAGGGCGAGGCCTCCACATTGTGGGTGCCCTCGTCGTAGTGGTGAGTTGCCTGAACCGCTCCGGGAACCAACCTGCTGGCTCTCGGGTTGAGGTAAGCACGTGCACGCTGAGAAAACACCTCGTAATCTTCATCGAAGGCACCGAGGGTGGCCTTGATAAAACGCCACGAACCGTCGTTTAAACTAGCCAACCGCATTGCGGCATCGGCGCGCGAGGCATCCACAGTGGCCTCGACGGTGACGTTCTCCTCCAAGATCTGGGGGTCGACACGAATGGCAGCCATCGCGACCTCATCCGCGCGTGCGACGGCAATTTGCTTCTCCGCTACCAAATGCTCCTTCAGCTCCTGGCTATACGGCATGCACCATGGCTTATAGTGGCGCTTATTTGGTGGAGGGGTCAGTGTTTTGGATGGAAGGTGTCGCGTCGGCGGTCGGGGCATGTGGGATGTGGAAGGAGGAGGAGGATGGGGGTCGGGTGTGGATTACCTGCCTGGATAGACGAGGCCGAGCAGCGTGAAGGATGGTCACCGGTGAGGAGGCAGCGCTGCAAGCAAGGAGTGAAGGTTTCAACTTGCAAAGGAAGGAAGAAATAGGGGAAATGTGGATTTTGGTAAGGGGAGGGGGCGGGGAGGTAGATATTTCTGCGGAAGCCAAAAATTTTAAATCGGTGCAGCGAAAAAACTAGCGCGCAAAGTGTCATCAGACACGGTCCCTTATTCAGCACTATGTACAATATGTGAACATCACAAACGATTCATATAGCTTAACCCGTGTGTGATAAGTTTGAACGTGCAAATTTTGGTTCGAATTTCCCTGGTTACAGTGGTCATCCACGTCATTGCATAATTTGGGTACACAAAGGAGACTACAGCACACCCACACTTCTTAATCGAGCAAGTTCAGCAATTAAACAGAGCTAGCCGACCTAAACACTACTCTAACAAATCAAAGACCAGCACTCTTAATTAAACAAAACAAAGAGTACTACTACGGCTAGTGCTCGTTGATCTCTGCCGCCTCCTCCATGTCCACCTCGCGCCCGACAATCTCATGGGGAAGGGGCTGCATGGCATCCATTGCACTGTACACGGCAAGCATCTCGCCATCCGCGTCTGCCATATCTTTGGAAAAGTCCGCCAAGAGCTTGGCGTGGGCAGCCGTGATCTGGGCTTGGACGGGCTCCATTGTGGCAAGGTATGCGGTGGAGGAACCAACGGCTGCTCGAACGCTCTGGGCGATTGCCAACTCCTCGGCCGTGGGTTGCCGATCGTTGTCGGAGAAGCTTCATTCGATATGTGCGATGACCTCCAAGAGCTGGGCGTGGGTGGCCTTGACACAGTCGTGGGCGGCCTTGACATGGTCGTGGGCGGCCTCCATCAGGGCTAAGGCCGCCGACGCGAAATGGACCACTGATGTGGCGCTCTTGCCAGTTGCTATCCCCAAGGCAGATGTTGCTGCCGCCACCTAAGAAGCAACAGCGGCCGTTTGGGCTGCCTTGGCCTCCCGGTCGCAGATTGCGGCCGCGCTCATGCACCTTGTCAGCATGCACATGGCGGATGCGGTCGCGCTCTTGCCGGAGTGGGCCGCCGAAGTTGTCCTCACGACGCGGGTCCACGTCCCCATCTTTCATTGGCGATGATTGAATAGTGAAATGATATTTGGGAAGCGAGCTAATATGATTGACATACTGGCTATGGAGTGTAGTCGATGCACCTTCTCACGTAAGCCATAGGTGTACTACACTCCGACGATGCTCCAAGTTATTTTGTACTGCATCTCACACGGTTGGTGATAATAAATTGTGTGCAATCTACTTGATTTTTCATCACGATTTGAATTACATAATGGGGTCACAGCGCCAAAGGAGGGTGTTTGAATTTCTAGAATTTTTATTTGCAGTGAACATGCAATTATAGGTGTGTCATAAAAAAATTGGAATTATTCAGGGTTCGTTTGGACATTTTTACGCATTAACTTGGTTTTCTAGCCATTTCAGGTGCACAATTCAAAATTAAACTACATGCACATGCTCTGGTGCACCAACATGGGTTGTAAAATCATATATGTGTCCATGGGTTTATGCTTATGTCCCATGCAAGAAATGGGGATGAATTTCGAACACCATGACACAGTGGCTCTCGGGCAAAGCTTGAGGTACTTGCTTTTGTAATTCTAGTAAATACAAAACCCGTCTGAAATTTATGAACCTTGACATGCTATCATGGAATAGCATCAACATGCTGGGGTAAAAAATACTGTCCCATTTGGGAAGGTTATGACATAAGGTTCTCACGAACTAGAGCTTCTCACAAGAGGCCTCATGGTTTCGTTAGGGAAACCTGTCACCTTTGTGGACAAAATGATATTCGTCGCCTCTTCTTGCTTTCAATTTTTTTCCTGGTGTCAACATAGAACAACAGGAGTGTCGTGTTAAATTTTGGAATTTTTCAGGAATCGTTTGGACATTTTTATACGTTAACTGGGTTTTCTAGGCATTTATGTGCATAATTCAAAATTGAAGTGCATGCACATGCTCTAGTGCATAAAACCGGGTTGAAAAATCAAATATGTGTTCTTGATTGCAATGTTAGGTCACAGGCAAGAAATGAGAATGAATGTCAAACACGTTGACACTGTCGCTCGGCCGCTAACATTGAGATACATCATTTTAAAATTCTAGTAAATCAAAAACTCATCTGAAATTCAAGAAATTTGACATGATATCATGGAACGGCATCGACATGCCAGGGTAAAAATATTGTCCCATTTGGGGCAGGTTTGGGTATAAGCTTCTCGCAAACCAAAGCTTCTCTCACAACAAGCCTAGTGGTTTCGATAGGGAATGTGCCACCTTGGGGGACGAAACGATATCTATTGCCTCTTCTTACTTTCAATTTTTTTTCTCGTGTCAACATAGAACAACAGGAGTGTTGTGTCAATTTTTTGGATTTTTCGGGGTTCGCTTGGACATTTTTTATACATTTAACTGAGTTTTCTATGCATTTATGTGCATAATTCAAATTTGAACTACCTGCACATGCTAAAGTGCATATAAATGGGTTCAAAATTGAAATGCGTGTCCTTGGTTGCATGCTTAAGCCCCATGCAAGAAATGAGAATGAATGTCAAACACCTTGCCACCGTCGCTCGACCGCTAACATTGAATTATATGGTTTTTAAATTCTAGTAAATTGAAAACGCGTCTGGAATTTATGAAACTTGACATGCTAGCATGGATCGGCATCAACATGCCATGGTAAAAATATTGTCCCATTTGGGGCAGGTTGGGGTATAAGTTTCTCACAAACCGGAGCTTCTCACAACAAGCCTCATGGTTATGGTAGGGAATGTTTCACCTTTCTGGATGAAATGATATCCGTTGCCACTTCTTGATTTCAATGTTTTTTCTAGTGTTAACATAGAACAACATGAGTGTTGTGTTAATTTTGGGAATTTTTCAGGGTTCGTTTGGACATTTTTATACAAACCGAGTTTTCTATGCATTTATGTGCATAATTCAAATTTGAACTACAAGCACATGCTCTAGTGAATGTGATTGGTTGAAAATCAAATACGTGTCCTTGTTTGCATGCTTAGGTCCCATGCAAGAAGTGGGAATGAATGTCAAACACCTTGCCATCGTCGCTCGGCCGCAAACATTGAGATACATGGTTTTTGAATTCTAGTAAATCCAAAATCCGTCTGAAGTTCATGAAACTTGACATGCTATCATGGAGCGGCATCAACATGTTGTGGTACATTTTTGTCCCATTTGGGGCAGGTTTGGGTATAAGCTTCTCGCAAACCAGAGCTTCTCGCAACAAGCCTGATGGTTTCAGTAGGGAACGTGCCACCTTTGGGGACGAAATGATATTCGTTGCCTCTTCTTGATTTCAAAATTTTTCTAATGTCAACATAGAACGACGGGAGTGTCGTGTCATTTTGGGGGATTTTCGGGGTTCACTTGAGCATTTTTATACATTAACTGGGTTTTCTAGGCATTTTATGTGCATAATTCAAATTTGAACTATATGCACATGCTCCAGTGCGGAAAAATGGGTTGACATATCAAATGTGTGTTCTTGGGTGCATGCTTAGGTTCCATGCAAGAAATGGGAATGAATTTCAAACACCATGGCACTGTTGATTGCCGGCAAAACATTGAGATACTTTGTTTTTAAATTCTAGTAAATCAAAAACTCGTTTGAAATTCATGAAACTGGGCATGCTATCATGGAATGGCACCCGACATGTTATGGTATTTTTCGTGTCCATTTTGAGAGAAGACGCACTCGAATAACAGCTAACAAAGGCATTTTGAAACAAATAGCTGCCACTTTAACATCTAAAACGTTTTTATAATTTAAATCGTGTGCGTTCTGTTAACCATTCACATGATGCCATGTGTCTCTCTTTTAATGGCTATAGGAGGTGTCGTGTGGACAGCTGCTTGACTGGTCGGGAGGCGTGCGAGTGTTGTCTGGTGCGCAGGCTGAACAAGAGGCGTGCAAGCTATCCTCCAATGTGCGGGCTCACCGGGAAGTGTGTGAGTTGTACCATGAGCAGGCTCACTTGGAAGTGAGCCCTTTGACTTCCATAGCCGCCCGCCTTGCTCGCATACTCTCCATTAACGGCGCCCGAGCCACTGTTTAATACGAGCGGCCTACTATTTGCTTCCCACTCCCCTCCCTCCCGTAGACCTCCACCAACGCCATGGCGCAAAAGGATCATCTGCCACTAGTCTTCAAGTTTGGTGAAGTCGACTCCGAGCTGGAGGAGATAGAAAATAAGGAGGAATGGGGCCTCATGGACATGGCCCTGACCGAGCTGGCCGCAGCGGTTGCTTCCCCCGCGCCCGTCCCAGCTCCCATCCCCACGCCCGCGCCAGCGACCATCCCTGTAGCATTGACAGGCTGGTTGTCGAGCACTATCGTAGTGCTGGAAGCCACAGGCGTCAGCGAGGTGTCCACGGACCTGCGTGAGCTCGTGTACATGCCAGCGCCAGTGCCCGTGCCCATGTGCGCCCCTGCACCCACCGCGGTGCCGGTCCCCATGCGTTTGCCTGCACCCGCAGCACCCGTGCCCGTGCGGGGGGGGGGGGGGCCTTAGAGGCACGGAACACTGCCATCAAATGCTACCTCGCAGCGTCGCCAGTTGTCTTCCTCCCGCACCCCTTCCGTTGATCACGCGACGATATGATGTTTGATTTACAAGTGAAGAACATTATGTGCTGCCTTGAAGACTTCAAGAACGGCGTCTCGGAGAATGAAAACAACAACGCCGGCGCGGCACGCCGCCTCCACCGCCACCGGAAATAGATTTTTTGGGTTTAATACTATATCTCGATCATATGAATATCAATTTGCAGTGTGACTGAATGAAATATATGGTTTGAACGAACTTGCATTTTTCTGTCTTAATGTACAGACTTATCAAACGATTTTCTTTTAAAAAAGGTCAATTGTTTTAAAATATAAAACACTCATCACAAACGTTTTAGTTAGAACACCCGTATGCAAACCGATAGCTTCCCCAGGAAGCCAAGAGAAAATGTGATGAGCAGGATTTGAGCAGCTCTTGATCGCAAACGCTTTATATAGAATACCCGTATGCAAAGTGAGAGCTATGATCTTCCCCAGTAAGTCAAGGGAAAATTCATAGTGCGGGATTTGTGCATCTCTTCAATGCAAACGGTTCAGATTGAATACGGTATGTAAAGCTAGACTTCGTTGCTAAGCCAAGAGAAAATGTGTCGAGCAGGATTTCTACATCCCTTCAATGCAAACGGTCGTTTTGGATGACTCATGTGCAACCACGTATAGACAATTTAGGTAAGATTTGCATCTGTCATATTGGGTATATTGCCATTTGTCAAACTAGAAAGATTGACATTTGTTGATCTAGTAACATTTCCATTTGTCAAAACACTGTGATTTGTCAAAATATGCAGCTGAAAATCACTAGCACTATCTAATTTTTGCAACTAAAATTCAGTAATTAAGCATAGAGTTCATTCGTAGATTAAGCAGTCATTCTTTATACAAATAGTTCAACTCGATAGCTGAACTGACCAAAATTTTCCCCAATTGTTGCCAACCACGTACTGAAATAGCTAGTTCAACTATATATACTAGCTAATTTTAAGTACGTTGTACAGTTCCACCACATCTATAGTCAGATGAACTGAACAAAATAGCCCCTAAACACTACTACTATGGAGGGGCTTTGTACTACTTCCGGTAGCCTCTCCTCTGCAGAGCGCGCTCAGTAAGAGGCAGAGGAGGAAGAGCCTACCGACGAGCTAGACAACTGCCATACGGTGCCTGCCGCTGCTGCACCTTCACCGACGCTCACCTCGAATGCCCTCTACTGCTCCAGACGACCCATCTTGAAGTTGTGGTTCTCCTCGTAGATCTCCTCATTCCTCGCCTCTGCGGCAGCGTGTGCTGCGGCCACGGCACCGGTAAGGCTCTTTGCATGCTCAACGAGGCGCTCCTCCTCCTCCCGCAGGAACTCGATGTAGCATGCAAGGTTGATTACGCATGTGTGGGCCTCCACCTCCACCTCCCACCTTCAGGCGGCGGTGGCGAAGCGGGTGATGACCCTGGCGGTCGATGGTGGGCTGGTGGCCACGTCGGTCGATGAGGGGGTGGCGGCCATGACCACCACCTCCAGCCTTCGGGCCGCGTCGGCGGAGCGGGCGATGGCCCTGGCTTTTGACGATGGTGTGGCAGCCACGGCGGAAGACGGAGGGGTGGTGGAAATGGCAGCCGGCAACAGCTGCCGACGGGCAGCGGTGGCGGAGCGTGTGGTGGGTGTTCCGCGCATACCCAACAGGGACGCCACGCGCACTACACTACACTGGGGACTACGCCGCCGCCGTGGTGTAGCCTCCCAGCTGGAGCTATCCTCTTATGATGGCGGAGTGCCTGAGCGACGACGACCGACCGGTGCCACTACGAAAAAATACACTTCCGTGATGATACGTGTTTGTCATAGTAGGTCATGTTTTCTGCCATGCATGTACATCCATGACGATTTTATGACAGAATCAAGATAGTCATACATGTGCTGTCATAGAAGTGTTCCATGACAATACCAAAATTTTCATCACGGAAGTGTTAACTTCCATGACGATAAATGGCGCGTCATGGAAATATTTTCATCAAGGGTAACCAACACGCGGCATCCATCGTAACGGGTCGTCGTTAAGCTATCAGGGTTCGATTTTGGATCCAATAACCTATTAACAGCAGCGACCGATGGCGATTTTCCACATGTAAAATTCTCATTGGCCGAAAGAAACACGTGTCAACTCCTCGTTGGGACATATGTCATCCAGCGAGTGGATGAGACGCACCTATCATACGTTGACACGTGGATCATCCCAATAGTGGCCCATTCAGGTCAAAAGGCCGTCCCGTTTGACTTGGTCAAAATGTGGCGGGCCAGCCCATGGAAAGCCATTAACGACCTCTTCGCATATAGCCCATTTATAGCCCGCTAACTCACGGCCTGTTATGGCCTATCCAAATCTGGCCCAGTAGTGTCATCTGGGCCGTCCAATATGATCCCAGCCCGGCTGTAACTTCCGGTCCATGTATGGCCCATGACGTCTTTCGTCCCATATGAGGCCCTTTGTAACTCTTGGCCCATTAATGGCCCATGGTGAAACTGGCCCATAATGAATAGTGTATCGCTTTATACCCATTAACGGCCCATTATTCCATTGGGACGTTTCCAGCCTGTGTTATCTTTTAGCCTTCTCATGGCCCATTTTTTCTTGGGCTGATTTGCAGCATTCGATTACTTATGGCTTGTTACTGGCCTGTTCCGGTTGTGGGCCAAATTCAGCCTGTGGTAAAGTTGGCCCGCTTGTGGCCCGTTAATCTGTTGGGCCATTTTCTTAGCGTCATCAAATACGGCCGATTAACGTCATCCCGTTATGGTCAGCCCATGAATGGACGATTCCAACTCTAGCCCGTTTACGGCCCATAATGCGGTTCGTTGTTGGCCCATGTTTGGCCAATCGATCATACGACCTGTAGAAGGCCCGTTGATTCTACGGCATGTAGAAGGCCCATTGTTTCTATGGCCCGTAGAAGGCCCATTGTTTCTATGGCCCATAGAATGCCCATGGTCACTACAGTAGATATATAGCCAATGGTTATTGTGGCCTAGTTTTAAAAAATAGGTTATTGCGGCCACTAGCAAGCCGCAGAAAAAGAACAGCACTGACTACAAATAAACAAGACAACAAGGAAATAAATAAGCAAGCAACTAATGCTAGGCTATCACGACTATTACACATATTACATCCACTAGGCATCAAAGTTCGCCACTAGTGCAAATATAGGAAACAAAGCAGCATATCACATACACTAGTTGTCAAAGTTGGCGACCAGTGCAAATAAACGCCACGGAAAAATAAGTCTAGAACTAAAACCGCTTCAGAAGATCTCAAGAAACAATATCCTGGGTACCCAACCTGCTGGCAAGATGCTTAGCAAGCTTATTAACTTCTTGTTTGGCGCTTAAATCCTCCAGCTCTTGCTGTTGCACCAGAACATATGCATTTGAATTCTGCAGGGACTTCCTCAGTCCTTCGTCTTCCTGTCGCAGCACATCTGATTGATGTCTTTCAACTTGAAGTTGAGACTCAAGAAGCCGAACTGATTCAGGTAGAGAGTTCGAAGAGCTTGTGCCAACAGTAGTGGCCAATAACTCAAACACTACATCAAGATAGGACTTTGGGGTTGTCTCACTGTATTCAAGATAGTTTTTATCAGCTTTCTTGGAGACCAACAGGGGTTCCTCACTATCTTGAACCTTATTTGCATTACTTCCTTTACCACTGCATAACGGGGTACTCTTCTCCAATATTTTGTCTGCATTCTAAAAGAGAAGAAACAAGCAGAAACATCACAGATTTACCATGTTGTATATGAAACTCATTTTGGTAAACTAGTTCAGCAGTAAGGTGGATAGGATAACAACATGAAACAAACATATATCTATGTACTATGGTCATTGTATGGTCCATATCATTCTAGTGTATGTTGTCCAATCAAGATAGAGACAGTTCAAATCATATTTGTCTAAGACAAAGCAGCATAGACAGAATATAAGTGCGGGAAACCACACAGCATGGCATGGGAACATAACTGTTTATTCAATTGACTCTGAAATCAACATAGAGCAAGTTACAATAGTAAACCAGTTAAAGAAATAGGTTTAAAACATACCTGTTGCGCCATTGGAGTTTCAGTTGCATCCTTCAAATTTGAAATTAGTTGGTATAAGTAAATACAGTAATGCAATAGCAAAGGAGTATGAACCATAGCTATGGAAGCTGAGCTGAGAACAATTATTCTTCTGCTTTAAGCATTGAGTTGGGGTTCAGAGTGGTGGTCCTCGTGCTTTGGGCATTGCAGTTGCCTTACTAACTGCTCGTGTTTGGGTGCTCTGTGGTGGAGACGGTGATGTGTCAACTGGAACTGGGTTACTATCTGCTGGGGTTGGGGTTAGAACAGATGTAGCTGGTTGTCTGTCAAACTTGGTAGGGGTACAATCTGCAAGAGTCTGGGTTATGTGTGGTGGGGCTGGTTCTTGGGCAAGTACAACCGTAGTTCTATCTGTATCGACGGGTAGCACTATCTTTTTTGAAAGTCGTGTTTTTACTCCCTTAGATACTGCCATCACCCCCTCCAATTCAAATGGCTGATAAACAAGAAAAGTAATTGAATGTACAGACATTGTATGATAGACAGGTGCAATGGATAGTGGGGAATAAAAGAGGGCATGAAATAATTTACATTTACGTTGTCTAATCAAACAGCATAGCATGACACAATTTCAAATATATGATGGCTAACTAAATAGGATAGCATGACACAATTTCACATATATGATGGCTAACTAAACATGATAGAATGACATAATTCAAAATATGATGACTATGTAAATAGGATGACATGATATAACTATATGATGTGTCTATTATAGTGGTTGGCATGCTATAATTCACATGCATGTCGTCTATGCAAACCAGATGGCATGATATAATTCATGGATAGAATGACAAATCTCAAAATATGATGACCATATAAACATGATGAGATGATATAACTAATACGATGTCTTTATTAAATGGGATGGCATGGCGTAATTCAGATACATGTTGTCTACGTAAACATGATGGCATGATATAATTCAAATACATTATATAATTTATGTACTAATCAAGTAAGCGGCAATCGCATATATGATGTCTAAACTAACCAGATGGCATGCAATATTTTGTATATGATGTAAAAACTAAGCAATGCAAGACAACATATGCATGATATGAGTAATATAACCCAGCCAAGTTTGAGCATACACCTCATGGGGAAAATAGGACTGGTCATCTGTCTCAAAATCCTCCTTTGAGGAGCTATCTGTAACCCGCAAGATATCTGCTTCAGTGATACGTCCATTTTGCATCATGCTTTTATGACAATATTTATTGCATTATGGGCTGTTATTTCACGTTATGTCACAATACTTATGGCTATTCTCTCTTATTTTACAAGGTTTATATGAAGAGGGAGAATGCCGGCAACTGGAATTCTGGGCTGGAAAAGGAGCAAATATTGGAGGCCTATTCTACGCAACTCCAAAAGTCCTGAAACTCCACGGAATACCTTAAAATAAATAAAGAAAAATCGTCGCCAAAGATGAAGGCCAGGGGGGCCACACACTGCTCACGAGGGTGGGGCCCCCCCCCCCGGGCGCGCCCCCTACCTTGTGGGCCCCCTGGTGGCTCTCCGACGCCCATCTTCTCCTATATGAAGTCTTTCGATGAGAAAAAAATAAGAAGAACCTTTCGGGACGAGACTCCGCCGCCACGAGGCGGAACCTTGGCGGAACCAATCTAGGGCTCCTGCAGAGCTGTTCTGCCGGGGACACTTCCCTCCGGGAGGGGGAAATCATCACCATCGTCATCACCAACGCTCCTCTCATCGGGAGAGGGCAATCTCCATCAACATCTTCACCAGCACCATCTCATCTCCAAACCCTAGTTCATCTCTTGTATCCAATTCTTGTCTCCAAGTCCGGGATTGGTGCTAGTAGGTTGCTAGTAGTGTTGATTACTCCTTGTAGTTGATGCTAGTTGGTTTATTTGGTGGAAGATCATATGTTCAGATCCTTTATGCATATTATTACCCCTCTGATTATGAACATGAATATGCTTTGTGAGTAGTTACGTTTGTTCCTGAGGACAAGGGAGAAGTCTTGCTATTAGTAGTCATGTGAATTTGGTATTCGTTCGATATTTTGATAAGATGTATGTTGTCTAGCCTCTAGTGGTGTTATGTGAACGTCGACTACATAACACTTCACCATTATTTGGGCCTAGAGGAAGGCATTGGGAAGTAATAAGTAGATGATGGGTTGCTAGAGTGACAGAAGCTTAAACCCTAGTTTATGCGTTGCTTCGTAAGGGGCTGATTTGGATCCATATGTTTCATGCTATGGTTAGGTTTACCTTAATACTTTTGTTGTAGTTGCGGATGCTTGCAATAGAGGTTAATCATAAGTGGGATGCTTGTCCAAGTAAGGGCAGTACCCAAGCACCGGTCCACCCACATATCAAATTATCAAAGTACCGAACGCGAATCATATGAGCGTGATGAAAACTAGCTTGACGATATTCCCATGTGTCCTCGGGAGCGCTTTTCCTATTATAAGAGTTTGTCCAGGCTTGTCCTTTGCTACAAAAAGGATTGGGCCACCTTGCTGCACTTTATTTACTTTTGTTACTTGTTGCTCGTTACAATTTATCTTATCACAAAACTATCTGTTACCACTTATTTCAGTACTTGCAGAGAATACCTTGCTGAAAACCGCTTATCATTTCCTTCTGCTCCTCGTTGGGTTCGACACTCTTACTTATCGAAAGGACTATGATAGATCCCCTATACTTGTGGGTCATCAAGACTCTTTTCTGGCGCCGTTGCCGGGGAGTGAAGCGCCTTTGGTAGGTGGAATTTGGTAAGGAAAAATTTATTTAGTGTGCTGAAATTTTCTGTCACTTGTTACTATGGAAAGTAATTGTCTGAGGGGCTTGTTCGGGGTATCTTCACCCCGTCCAGTAGAGCAAAGAGTTGCTCCTCAACCTACTCAACCTACTGAACCTATTGAAAATGAAACTCCTTTTGAGATTCCTTCGGGTTTGATGGAAAAACTGCTAGCTAACACTTTTACAGGAGATGGAACAAAGCATCCTGATGAACATCTACGCTATGTGGATGATGTTTGTGGACTATTTAAGCTTGCAGGTATACCCGATGATGTTGTTAAGAAGAAGGCTTTCCCTTTATCTTTAAGGGAGACGCATTGACATGGTATAGGCTATGTGATGATATGAGATCATGGAACTATAAAAGATTGAAATTGGAATTTCATCAAAAGTATTACCCTATGCATCTTGTTCATCGTGATCGCAATTATATATATAATTTTTGGCCTCGCGAAGGAGAAAGCATCGCTCAAGCTTGGGGGAGGCTTAAATCAATGTTATATTCATGCCCCAATCATGAGCTCGCAAGAGAAGTGATTATGCAAAGTTTTTATGCTCGGCTTTCTGATAACAATCGCACCATGCTCGATACTTCTTGTGCTGGCTCTTTTATGATGAAGACTATTGAATTTAGATGGAATTTATTGGATAGAATTAAACGCAACTCTGAAGATTGGGACCTCGACGAAGGTAAGGAGTCAGGTATGACACCTAAGTTTGATTGTGTTAAATCTTTTATGGATACCGATATTTTCCGTAAGTTTAGCACTAAATATGGACTTGACTCTGAGATAGTAGCTTCTTTCTGTGAATCTTTTGCTACTTATGTTGATCTCCCCAAGGAGAAGTGGTTTAAATATCATCCTCCCATAGAAGTAAAAGTAGCTGCACCTATTAAAGTTGAAGAAAAGATTGTCACTTATAATGATCCTATTGTTCCCACTTCTTATGTTGAGAAACCACCTTTCCCTGTTAGAATGAAGGATCATGCTAAAGCTTCAACTGTTGTTCGTAAAAGCAATATTAGAACTTATACACCTCCTGAGCAAGTCAAAGTAGAACCTAATATTGCTATTGTTAAAGATCTCTTGTCTGATAATATTGATGGGCATGTTATTCAATTCTGTGGTGAAACTGCTAGAATTGCTAAACCTTGTGCTAGAGATAAACATAGACCTGTGGTAGGCGTGCCTGTTATTTCTGTTAAAATAGGAGATCATTGTTATCATGGCTTGTGTGATATGGGTGCTAGTGCTAGTGTGATACCCATTGACTTATACAAAGAAATTATGCATGATATTGCACCTGCTGAGTTAGAAGATATTGATGTCACAATTAAACTTGCCAATAGAGATACTATATCTACAATGGGCATTGTTAGAGATGTTGAAGTCTTGTGTGGAAAACCAAATATCCCGCTGATTTTCTTGTTCTTGGTTCTCCACAAGATAGCTTTTGTCCCATTATATCTGGTAGACCCTTCTTGAATACTGTTAATGCTAAGATAGACTGCGAAAAGAATGTTATTACTATTGGCTTGGATGATATGGTTCATGAGTTTAATTTCTCTAAATTTAGTAAACAACATCGTGAGGAAGAATCGCCTAGTAAGGATGAAATTATTGGTCTTGCTTCTATTGTTGTACCTCCTAGTGATCCTTTAGAACAGTATTTGCTAGACCATGAAAATGATATGTTCATGAATGAAAGAAGGGAAATAGATGAAGTATTCTTTAAACAGGAACCTATTCTGCAACACAATTTGCCTGTTGAAATCCTAGGGGATCCTCCTCCACCCAAGGGTGATCCCGTGTTTGAGCTTAAACCGTTGCCTGATAATCTTAAATATGCTTATCTTGATGAAAAGAAAATATATCCTGTTATTATTAGTGCTAACCTTTCAGAGCATGAAGAAGAAAGATTATTGAAAACTCTGAAGAAGCACCGTGCCGCTATTGGATATACTCTGGATGATCTTAAGGGCATCAGTCCCACTCTATGTCAACATAAAATAAATTTGGAAGCAGGTGCCAAACCAGTTCGTGATCCTCAACGACGTCTGAATCCTAAAATGAAGGAAGTGGTAAGAAAAGAAATACTCAAGCTTCTGGAGGCAGGTATAATTTATCCCGTTGCTGATAGTCAGTGGGTAAGTCCTGTCCATTGTGTCCCTAAGAAGGGAGGTATTACTGTTGTCCCTAATGATAAAGATGAATTGATCCCGCAAAGAATTATCACAGGCTATAGGATGGTAATTGATTTCCGCAAATTAAATAAAGTTACTAAGAAAGATCATTACCCCTTACCTTTTATTGATCAAATGCTAGAAAGATTATGCAAACATACACATTATTGCTTTCTAGATGGTTATTCTGGTTTCTCTCAAATACCTGTGTCAGCTAAAGATCAATCAAAGACTACTTTTACATGCCCTTTTGGTACTTTTGCTTATAGACGTATGCCTTTAGGTTTATGTAATGCACGTGCTACCTTTCAAAGATGCATGATGGCTATATTCTCTGACTTTTGCGAAAAGATTTGTGAGGTTTTCATGGACGACTTTTCCGTCTATGGTTCCTCTTTTGATGATTGCTTGAGCAATCTTGCTCGAGTTTTGCAGAGATGTGAAGAAACTAATCTTGTCTTGAATTGGGAAAAGTGCCACTTTATGGTTAATGAAGGTATTGTCTTGGGGCACAAAGTTTCTGAAAGAGGTATTGAAGTTGATAAGGCCAAGGTTGATGCTATTGAAAAGATGCCATGTCCCAAGGACATCAAAGGTATAAGAAGTTTCCTTGGTCATGCCGGATTTTATAGGAGGTTCATTAAGGACTTCTCAAAAATCTCTCGGCCTCTGACTAATTTATTACAAAAAGATGTACCATTTGTCTTTGATGATGATTGTGTAGAAGCATTTGAAATACTTAAGAAAGCATTAGTCTCTGCACCTGTTGTTCAGCCACCTGATTGGAATTTACCCTTTGAAATTATGTGTGATGCTAGTGATTATGCTGTAGGTGTTGTTCTAGGGCAAAGAGTTGATAAGAAATTAAATGTTATCCATTATGCTAGTAAGACTCTAGACAATGCTCAAAGAAATTATGCTACTACCGAAAAGGAACTTTTAGCAGTTGTATTTGCCTGTGATAAATTCAGACCCTATATTGTTGATTCTAAAGTAACTATTCACACTGATCATGCTGCTATTAAATATCTTATGGAAAAGAAGGATGCAAAACCTAGACTTATTAGATGGGTTCTCTTGCTGCAAGAATTTGATTTGCATATTGTTGATAGAAAAGGAGCTGAGAACCCCGTTGCAGACAACTTATCTAGGTTAGAGAATGTTCTTGATGACCCACTACCTATTGATGATAGCTTTCCTGATGAACAATTAAATGTCATAAGCACTTCTCGTAGCACTCCTTGGTATGCTGATTATGCTAATTACATTGTTGCTAAATTTATACCACCTAGCTTCACATACCAACAAAAGAAAAAGTTTTTCTACGACTTGCGACATTACTTTTGGGATGACCGACATCTTTATAAAGAAGGAGTAGATGGTGTCATTAGACGTTGTGTACCTGAGCATGAACAGGAGCAGATCCTATGCAAGTGTCACTCCGAAGCTTATGAAGGACACCATGCTGGAGATAGAACTGCACATAAGGTATTGCAATCTGGTTTTTATTGGCCTACTCTCTTCAAGGATGCCCGTAAGTTTGTTTTGTCTTGCGATGAATGTCAAAGAATTGGTAATATTAGTAGACGTCAAGAAATGCCTATGAACTATTCACTTGTTATTGAACCATTTGATGTTTGGGGCTTTGATTATATGGGACCTTTTCCTGCCTCTAATGGTTACACACATATTTTAGTTGTTGTTGATTACGTTACTAAGTGGGTAGAAGCTATTCCAACTAGTAGTGCTGATCATAACACTTCTATTAAAATGCTTAAGGAAGTTATTTTTCCGAGGTTTGGAGTCCCTAGATATCTTATGACTGATGGTGGTTCACACTTTATTCATGGTGTTTTCCGTAAAATGCTTGCTAAATATGACGTTAATCATAGGATTGCATCTCCTTATCACCCGCAATCTAGTGGTCAAGTAGAATTGAACAATAGAGAGCTCAAATTAATTTTGTAAAAGACTGTTAATAGGTCTAGAAAGAATTGGTCCCAAAAACTTGATGATGCATTATGGGCCTATAGAACTGCATATAAAAATCCTATGGGTATGTCTCCGTATAAAATGGTTTATAGAAAAGCTTGTCACTTACCTCTCGAACTAGAACATAAGGCATACTGGGCTATTAAAGAGCTCAACTATGATTTCAAACTTGCCGGTGAGAAGAGGTTATTTGATATTAGCTCACTTGATGAAGGGAGAACCCAAGCTTATGAAAATGCCAAGTTGTTTAAAGAAAAGGTTAAAAGATGGCATGAACAAAGGATACAAAAGCGTTAGTTTAATGTAGGTGATTATGTATTGCTATACAACTCTCGTTTAAGATTTTTTGCAGGAAAACTTCTCTCTAAATGGGAAGGTCCTTACGTTATCGAGGAGGTCTATCGTTCCGGTGCCATAAAAATCAACAACTTCACAGGCACAAATCTGAAGGTGGTAAACGGTCAAAGAATCAAACACTATATCTCAGGTAATCCTATAAATGTTGAAACCAATATTATTGAAACCGTAACCCCGGAGGAATACATAAAGGACACTTTCCAGAACGTTCCAGACTCCGAAAAGGAATAGGTATGTGGTACGGTAAGTAAACCGACTCCAAAACAATTTTTAAGGCAATATTTCTCCATTTTGGAATATTTAGAAAAACAGAAAAATAAGTAGTAGTCCGGGGAGGACACGAGGCCTCCACGAGGGTGGAGGGCGCGCCCTACCCCTCTGGGCGCGCCCCCTACCTCGTGAGCACCTCGTGTGCCCTCCGGACTCCGTTTCCTTGCATGATACGTATTTTGGTCAGTAAAAATTCATTATATATACTCCCGAAGGTTTTGACTCCCGTATCACGTAAATATCCTCTGTTTTCATTTCGAGTTGTTGCTGCTGTAGACTAAAGCAAGATGTCTTCTCAAGAGTCAGTCGGGGAGAGTCGGGTATCTAACCCGGCACCGGAACCAAGGGCAAACAGCGATGCTGACCACTTTGGGCCGGCAACGGAGGAAGAGATGGAGGCTGACCTGATGAGAGTAGATGCCATGGAAGATCAAGAAGTCACCTCTCGCCTCCGAGCTGGGTTTACGATGGGGGAACTACAGAGCTCAGCTATTCCAAACTCGGTTATCCCTTCCAATGTTAAATTTCTTTCCTATGAAAATATGAGGAGGAGTGTCTCTTGTTCTTCCGCAGCTATGCAACATCCTTGGGTGCAAGGAGCTTTAGCCGTTACAGGGAAGCTTCGTAAGGAAATAATGGACCTCAAGCAGCAAGTCAATAAGCTCGAGGAGGAGAACCGTATTCTGAGGGGAATCATCGCCAAGAATATTACTCCAACAACAAAGAAGGAGAAATAATCACATGGGTATGGGCACTCCCCTTGGAAACTGCCAAGCTTTGGGGAGGTGCCCTGGTATCGTGTCACCATCACAACTCCTAGCTTTACCGTTTTTCTTAGTTCGATCCTATTAGTAATATCTTGATTTAGTAGAATAAAGTCATGGCATGATCTAGTTTTGAGTTTTGCTTTATGATCCTTCTTTGTAATCGAGTCCGTGAGCTATATTATAAATATTAGTGTTGAGTCAAGGGTTTGAGTATTTTGCCATGATCTTGGGTGATTAGAAGAAAAAGAATAAAAAGAATCAAATAGTTCATATTGATCTTAGTGAAAGTAATGACTTCACATAGAAAGAGTATGATGATTAAAAGTTGTTGGGAGTTGGAAAATATAGGTTTGGTCATCGTTGCAATTAATAGGAAGTAATAAGGAAAGAGAGGTTTCACATATAGATATATTATCATTGACATCTTTTATGATTGGGAGCACTCATTAAAATATGACATGCTAAAGAGTTGAGGTTGGACAAGGAAGACAACATAATGAGTTATGTTTTCTTATATCTGAGATAAAGTATGTTGTCATGGATCCTCTAACGTGTTGAGCTTGCCTTTCCCCCTCATGCTAGCCAAATTCTCAACACCAAGTAGAAATACTACTTGTGCTTCCAAATACCCTTAAACCAGTTTTGCCATGAGAGTCCACAATATCTACCTATGGATTGAGTAAGATCCTTCAAGTAAGTTGTCATCGGTGCAAGCAATAAAAATTACTCTCTAAATATGCATGACTTATTAGTGCAGAGAAATAAGCTTTGTACGAACTTGTTGTGGACACAATAAAAGCGATGGACTGCATAATAAAGGTTCACATACAAGGGGCAATATAAAGTGATGTTCTTTTGCATTAAGATTTTGTGCATCAACCCTAAACGCGCATGACAACCTCTGCTTCCCTCTGCGAAGGGCCTATCTTTAATTATTATTCTCTACCTTATGCAAGAGTCACGGTGATCTTCACCTTTTTTTCATTTTATCCTTTGGCAAGCTCAACATGTTGGAAAGAACATGATATATATATATCTAATTGGATGTGGGGGAGCATGAATTATTATTGCTGACATTACCCTTGAGGTAAAAGGTTGTGGGGCAAAACTATAAGCCCCTATCTTTCTCTCTGTCCGATTAAAAACTCTGTAACCACAAGTATTGCGTGAGTGTTAGCAATCATGAAGGACTAAGTGATAGTTGAGTATGTGGACTTGCTTTTAAAGCTCTGACATAGACTCTTTCCGATGTTATGATAAATTGCAATTGCTTCAGTTCAATGACTAAGGGTATAATTTGTTGGTGCTCAATTAGGTTTCTGATTCATACTTTGGCTTTGTGAAAAGATCATCACTTGAACATGAGTAATCATATGACAAAATCTATATATGTTTCTATTATGAAATAATCATGATGCCTTCATGTCCGTATTTTATTTTTATCGAAGCCTCTACCTCTAAACATGAGGACATATTGAGGACAAGCGAGGTCTAAGCTTGGGGGAGTTGATACGTCCATTTTGCATCATGCTTTTATGACAATATTTATTACATTATGGACTGTTATTTCACGTTATGTCACAATACTTATTGCTATTCTCTCTTATTTTACAAGGTTTATATGAAGAGGGAGAATGCCGACAGCTGGAATTCTGGGCTGGAAAAGGATCAAATATTAGAGGCCTATTCTACGCAACTCCCAAAGTCCTAAAACTCCACGGAATACCTTAAAATAAATAAAGAAAAATCGTCGCCAAAGATGAAGGCCAAGGGGCCCACACCTTGCTCACGAGGTTGGCCCCCCCCCTGGGCGTGCCCCCTACCTCATGGGCCCCCTGGTGGCTCTCTGACGCCCATCTTCTCCTATATGAAGTATTTCGATGAGAAAAAAATAAGAAGAAACCTTTCGGGACGAGACTCCGCCGCCACGAGGCGGAACCTTGGCAGAACAAATCTAGGGCTCCTGCAGAGCTGTTCTGTCGGGGACACTTCCCTTCGGGAGGGGGAAATCATCACCATCGTCATCACCAACGCTCCTCTCATCGGGAGAGGGCAATCTCCATCAACATCTTCACCAGCACCATCTCATCTCCAAAACCTAGTTCATCTCTTGTATCCAATTCTTGTCTCCAAGTCCCGGATTGGTGCTAGTAGGTTGCTAGTAGTGTTGATTACTCCTTGTAGTTGATGCTAGTCGGTTTATTTGGTGGAAGATCATATGTTCAGATCCTTTATGCATATTATTACCCCTCTGATTATGAACATGAATATGCTTTGTGAGTAGTTACGTTTGTTCCTGAGGACAAGGGAGAAGTCTTGCTATTAGTAGTCATGTGAATTTGGTATTCGTTCAATATTTTGATAAGATGTATGTTGTCTAGCCTCTAGTGGTGTTATTGAACGTCGACTACATAACACTTCACCATTATTTGGGCCTATAGGAAGGCATTGGGAAGTAATAAGTAGATGATGGGTTGCTAGAGTGACAGAAGCTTAAACCCTAGTTTATGCGTTGCTTCGTAAGGGGCTGATTTGGATCCATATGTTTCATGCTATGGTTAGGTTTACCTTAATACTTTTGTTGTAGTTGCGGATGCTTGCAATAGAGGTTAATCATAAGTGGGATGCTTGTCCAAGTAAGGGCAGTACCCAAGCACCGGTCCACCCACATATCAAATTATCAAAGTACCGAACGCGAATCATATGAGCATGATGAAAACTAGCTTGACGATATTCCCATGTGTCCTCGGGAGCGCTTTTCCTATTATAAGAGTTTGTCCAGGCATTTCCTTTGCTACAAAAAGGATTGGGCCACCTTGCTGCACTTTATTTACTTTGTTACTTGTTGCTCGTTACAACTTATCTTATCACAAAACTATCTGTTACCACTTATTTCAGTACTTGCAGAGAATAACTTGCTGAAAACTGCTTATCATTTCCTTCTGATCCTCGTTGGGTTTGACACTCTTACTTATCAAAAGGACTACGATAGATCCCCTATACTTGTGGGTCATCATTCAGCAGGTAGCATTGTCTGCTCTGAAGACCTTCTTTTCACTCCAGATTTTTCCATCACCAATTCAAATGGCTCATGCATAGGAAGAATAGTTGAATATAAGAACAATGTCGACAAATGGAATACGTGATACAAAAAAATGATGGCATGATATAATTCACATATATGATGCTTGGCTAAACAGCATGGCATTGCATAATTCACATACATAATGCCTTGCAACAAGATAGCATTGCATAATTCACATATATAATGCCTTGCAACAAGATGGCATTGCATAATTCACATATATATGGTAATTAGACACTAAACATGTGGCATTCACACAAAGAATGTTTAAACTAAGCAAATGACATAGCAAGGGAAGACACCATATGCACGATATGAGCAAGATAACCATGCCAAGTTAAGAGCATACACCTCAGGGGGGGATAGGACTGGTCATCTATCTCTGAATCCTCCTCTGAGGAGCTATCCGTAACCAACAAGATATGCGCTTCGTAAGATAGCATTGTCTGTTGTGAAGACCTTGTTTTCACTCCAGATTTTTCCAACACCGTGTCAAATGGCTGATGCATATGCAGAGTAGTTGAATGTACTTGCATTGTTGACAAATGTACTGTGTAATGAAAAAAAGGATGGCATGATATAATTCACATATAAGATGACTAGCTAAGCAGGATGGCATTGAAAAATTCACATATATGATGCCGGGCTAAACAAGATGGTATTGCATAATTCACATATATGATATAGAAAGTAAACATATGGCATTCACACAAAACATGTCTAAACTAAGCAGATATAATGTATAAAGTAAGCAATGCAAGGCGCCATATGCATGATATGATCAACATCAGCATGGCAAGTTAGAGCAAAGACCTCAGGGGGGTAAATAGGAGTGGTCTACTCCCTCTGGATCCCCCTATGAACAGTTATCTTCCTCTTGATTCCAATCTGGAATGAGGGGAGGGGGCTGCCTTTGCGCCCACCATGGAGCGACGTCTGCATGAAATTTTATTGCCACACAAGGCTCGTCTCTTTTGCGCTACATGTTCAGTACCATTGTGTACAATAACTGATATGCATAGGAATAAAACATAGTGAGATTATGTAAGGAGTGCATGCAGAAATCTAGAGTGATGGTAGCAACTTGTGGACAGACCCAAAACCAGTGATAGTAGGCAGATAATAGCTGTCGTTAAAAATACAGATAAACTATTGAGGGATTGACAACCCCTCTACGTGTTGGGTTGCAAGTATTTGTTTGTTTGTGTGCAAGTGCTTTTTACATAGTGTTGCTTGGTTCTCCTACTGGATCGATAACCTTGGTTTCATAAATGAGGAAAATACTTATCTCTATTGTACTACATCATCATCTCCTCTTTGGGGAAATCTCAACGCAACTCACAAGTAGCACCCCCCGACAAGTTACTCAATTCCCTTCTTTATTGAGCCCGCAAAAAAAGAATTCCATTATTAGTCATACAATTGAAATCCAAGGGCTCATATTCATCTTCTTCCTTCAATATTTTTCTTCCATATACCGTTCATCTTCCTCCTTCAACTGTTTTCTTCAATGTATCGTTCATCTTGTGCCTCCTCTCCCCAAGCCCATCCCCACACCCTCTGGCCTCCCCATATGAGCCCTCGCTATGGCCGCCTTGAGTTCGGGCCTAATCCGAGAGTAATCCAAGTAAAAAAACTAACTACAGATGTCAAAACTGTGACTCGCCTCTGCCCGCAACACCGCGTCATCATGGCTCTGACTCGCTCTTGGCGAGGTATTCCATGGCCGGACGCGTCATCTCCGACTTGGCCACAGGTGCTATCTCTTCTTCCCGCAACAATGAGTAGTGCGATTTGGAATTTCAAGCCACCGAGGGCTAGCAAAACAAAACCCTTTTTTGTAACTACTCCTTTCTTTCTAAATATCTTGTTTTAGATTTTTCTAGATACGAATGTACCTAGTTATGTTGATACATCTGTGTCTAGACACTAAAATCCGTATCAAGATATATTTGAGGCAATTTTTTGAAATGGAATTAACATATAATAGTGCACATCAGTTAGGGCATCTCTAAGGCGGACCTGCAAACCGCCCGCATGCGTTCGGACCACGCTGTCCAGACCACGGAAGCTATCCAACGCGGGCCTGTAACGGTCTGCGTGGCGGTCCGGACGTGATTTCTCCCGCAAACCGGAGACAAAAGTGGGGGAGCTTTGAGAGTCCGGACATGCGAAACGTAGGAATCCGACAGCCCTAGCCCACCCAAAACCCTTCCCGAACCCCGTGACTCCATCCTCCCTCCTTTGTCTCCGTTCAAACCATGTCCTCCGATCGCCCCACCAGGTACCATCCGCTACTACTATTCTCACCATGCTCGACAACTGTTCGATGAATCGCCGGAGCTAAAAACAGTTGTCCCTTCTTCTTTCTAGCAATGGATTCTGATTTGGAGTACATATATTAGCGGTATGTTGAGTTGTATGATGGCTCATCTGACGAGGAGCAGTACTCCGATGAGACGGTGATGATGTAAGCGGTCCTTGAAGACATGGAGTGTGCGGAGGAGCATGTTCTCAATTTCAGGGGCTCGATCAAGGGTCATCAAGTGCTCAACCGCAACAGGGCACGTGGCCATTCTACACTGATGGCCGACTACTTTGCCCCCGATGCACTATCTGCTGAGCATTTTTGCCGGTGTTTTCTGATGTGCACGACTATCTTCGATCGTTTGTACCATGGCATACGGTCCTATGATGACTACTTCATCCTGAAGAAGGACGTCGTGGGAACGATTGGCTTCTGAGAGCACATGCTGAGATGCCATGGTCAAGTTTGCAACTGCCGTGGTCGAGGTGTTCGGACCTCAGTACCTAAGAGAACCAACTGTGGTAGACACCGATAGGCTCTTGGCAATCTCAGAAGCAAGAGGACGGCTAGGTTTGCTTGGATCTCTTGACTGCATGCATTGGAAATGGAAAAACTGCCCGAAGGCTTTACAAGGGCAATATCAGGGTCATGTTAAGAAGCTCACCATCATTCTTGAAGTAGTTGTATCACAGGATCTTTGGATTTGGCACGCTTTATTTGGCATGCCAGAGTCTCACAATGACATCAATGCTGCAACGATCGCTGATGTTTACGAGACTGACTGAAGGAAAAGCTCCTCCTTGCCACTATACTGTCAATGGATATGAGTACAACATGAGCTGCTATCTGGTTGATGGTATCGATCCTCCTTGGTCTACCTTTGTCAGCACCATCTCAAACCCAGTTGCTCAGAAAAAATCACACTTTTCCCAAAGACAAGAAGCAGCTAGAAAGGATGTCGAGAGAGCATTTGGAGTTCTGCAGGCCTGTTTTTGCACTTGTTCATGGACCTGCTAAACAATGGGATCCGGAAACCTTGTGGGAGGTGATGACATGTTGTGTGATCATGCACAACATGATCATCGATAATGAGGGTGACGATGCTGCCGCAGCTCTGGAATTTGAGAACATGGGTGATCCTATGCAACTTCTGGACCAGAATCCGGCCACATTTGAAGAGTTTATTTAAATACATCAACAAATTCGGCATCGATCAACTCACGAGCAGCTGAAGGAAGATTCGATTGAGCATCAGTGGGCGATGAAAAAGAAAAACAATGTTGGGATGTAATGGATGTAATATTTAAACTTTTTAAAATTTGAACCAGTGCTGCATGCGGCTATTTGATCGTGTGGACTTAAAAAAAATAAGGAAGAAGGAATGCATGCAGCTATGGTTGGATGGCTGCTTCCCGTACCCGCGGACGGATGCGAAAGAAAATTTGCAAGTTGCTATTGGAGATGCCCTTAGAGCATCTACAACCGTACGCCTCAAACTATCCCCCATATGTCGTGACCCAATCGGACCCCTCATATCATCCCTATACGCCCGAGCTATCCGTGAACCCTCATATTCATCTCAAATATGGGGAGGATATGAGGGCTTGCCCACGCTCTCGGGTACGCCCGGCTATTCCATCACATAGGACGCGGCTTCACCTTAGACCACATTTTCTCTTTCTTTATTCATTCTTTTATTTTTCTCTCTTCATCTTCACCAATCACGTGCAAGTGACCGGACTTATGAGCAGAAAAATAAAAAGTATAACTACACGGACGGATAAATAGAGGTTTAAAATGAACACGCACGGTTTGACCGAGCGTGCAGGCGTTTAAGGGTCATATTTGCTATGTCCGGGTGTAGACGCTCTTCTTACACGCAGGCAGCGGTAGGGGCCGAGCGATTGGAGCATGCAAGTGGAGGAATCCCAGGCGCCGGCTTTGCATGTACGGGGGGCGGGCAGGAATCGGTGGGCGATCCGCGAGGCTCACATCACCAGGTTATATACATATCGATCAGAATCAGATCTGTTGAATCATGCAAGTGATGATGATGCAAAACTTTACAGTATTGTTGCACAGGGGCTCGTACTACCAGGAATAGATTACTGTACTTGTTACAGTGTACGTGTTACAGTCTTAGAGAGAGCCTCGCTGGCCATGCGCGCGCAGTTAAAAATCAAATAAAACGGACTCCGCGATACTAGATGCCAAACGAGTTGCACGCTGACACTCTGACAGTGTCCGCCGAGCCCCGCAGAAGCGGACAACCGGTGTCAATGAGACGAAATTGGAAATTTGGAGCACCCCAGACATTTCTCTGACAGTTCTACGTGGCTTGACATGAGGAGCCCGTCACATTCAATTGTTTGCTGCCATTTTTTCCTCGGGAGAAGACGACTACGAGACGAGCAGCAGCAGTGTTTTTCAGAGCGGCCCATGGCTTGATGGCTAATAATAAATGTCTGTCCTGCGGTGCAGGAGTAGTAAAACTGTGTGCACGGGTGAACAGTGTGGGATCGTGTGCAGCTTGTCTCGTTCGGCATGGCGCTGTATGAAATTTCGCGTCAGCTGCACGTAGCTGTACGTATTTTACTTCCCGCCGGGAATTAAGCGGCTGGCACGTGCGACGTACGCCATGGATCGCTGGCTCGGAGCCGATGCGGCTAGGCCACCGCCGCGTGCAATGTCTTTGAGTGTTGGCAACCGCACGTCTTTACTCTACGTCTCTCCCGTTTCTTCTCCTCGACGCAACGTACGTAAGAATCAACGGCCCGTGTCGACCGTGAAACACACCGGAAAAATTCACCGGTCAGATAAAACATGTATTTTTTTTCGATAAAGGGTGGATTTTATTAACTCAAAATGAAGCATCAAGTGAATACAAACACAATGAGCCCACATCCGACCTCTGCATAGTTAGGATGCACACAGCCAACACCAACGCACACACACGAAAATCACACCGGCACCTAGCAAAGTCAAACATGACCGAAGCTATGCCTTAGTGGACTAAAAAAAAGAAAAATACTCCGAAGCGATCAAATCAGTGATCAACAAACTACGACAGCAACCATATCCGCACCAATCATCTTTTGACATCAGTAATGATGTCGCCACCACTTTCCGCGATCCCAGCAGCTACATACATAGCATGGTCATGACGTGTGGTGCCACGCTACTAAAGCCCATGCTCGCACAAGCAGACAGTCAAGCCACGACAAGAGCCGGCCGCCACCAAGAACTCCAAACAATGAAGGTCGTCGTCACACTTTGCAATAGAGATCAGGGAGGATGGCCACCCACACCATCAAATCCCAAATCGGGACGCTCCAACAGTTTCGCGCCATCCTCATGCTTCGTCGTCCTCGTCCTTGGCGGCATAATCATGCAGCAAAACAAACTCGTCGTTGCCGTCCGATCTGAAGATCCAAGATTGCCGGTCCCATCTTGGCCATCACCTAGCAGTGGAGGACCACATCTTCGCCTATGTGCCTGAGGGGTAAACCGCCATACCATGATGCAATAGGCAGACATTGTTGCCCACACACTTGCAGATGAGATCATGGCCACCGTCATCTCACAACAAGAGACTCTCAGCCCAGCCAGAAATCCACCGCTGCCGCTGCACATCCATGCCCTCTGCATCAAGCCACTGTCCATAGATCTCACTCCGAAGCAACGCTGAACAAGCTACCGCTTGCCCCGGCAATCGAGTCAGCTCCAAAACAATGCCTCCAAGAAGGTCAACGACGAGAAAATCGCCGCCATTGTCTGTCCCACGAGGGGAGCAAGGATTTCTCCAGAGCAAAGACCATGAGGGGAGGAGGGAAGCAATATAGCGACGCCTTCGGCAAGGATAACGGCGCCCAAGGGTGTCGTCGTCGCCGCTCGCACGAAGCGAGACAGGGTTTCCCCAGCTTCCCTCAAGCCCTCCCCATCACATCAATCACCAAGAATGCATGCATCTTGCCCAGCGCGCCGATGAGCGTAGGCGAGGTCACCAGAGCAAGGTCCGACGACCCATCCCCAAGCACCAGCAAAGGATATAGTAGACGCCCATGAACGCGCACCAACATCCTGGCCAGCGCTCGTCCCGCCGGCCGCGTCCGACACGGCCGCAAATGGCGCACAAACATGTACTAACTCTAACCATCCATGTGGACTACCGTGTGGGATTTACGCGAGGTAGTTTAGGATGCATGCGCGACGTTTGAGGGTCGAATTAACTATATGTGGCTGTAGATTTATTTATTTTGCGGGAAAATTTCCAATCTATTCATTTTCAATCACGGTAGTACATCGAACATTAAAAATAATAAAAATTACATCCAGATACGTAAACCACCTAGCGACAACTATAAGCACTGAAGCGAGCCGAAGGTGCATCACTGTCATCGTCCCTCCCTCGTCGAAGCCGGTCAAACCTTGTTGTAGTAGACAGTCAGAAAGTCGTCGTGTTAAGGCCCCATAGAACCAACGCACCAGTATAGCACCCGCCGTCGATGAAGAGTGTAGATCGGAAGGATCCAACCTGAACACACATGAATATAGACGAACGATGAACAAATCTAAGCAAATCCATCAAAGACAGATCCGTCGGAGACACACCTCCACACGCCCACCGACAATGCTAGACGCATCGCCGGAACGGGGACTAGACGAGGAGACCTTTATTCCATCTTCAGGGAGTCACCGCCGTCTCGTCTTCCTGAGTAGAACACAAACCCTAATAAAACTCGAAAATAGATGTAAAAATATAGCCCTCCCACCAGTAAAGGCCGAGATCCACTCTGCCTTCATGACCCTATGGCCACCGAAGACGGGCGCACTGGCGACGGCGCCGACGGGAGACAAGAGGAACCCTAGCTTTTTTATATGTGGTTGTAGATGCTCTAACCATTCATGCTTCGTCGTCGTCGCCTTCGTGTATAGGTAAAATACTTCTCCGCACTTCTTGTATATGTATTATTTAGAACGTGCTCCGTCGTAGTTGTTCACGTTGGTTAAATTTATGATCAAACATAAACCTTAAAAAGCGTGGGCGTACTACATTACGAAATGGAAGGAGTACTATCTCACCCCGCCATTATTTTGTTATTTCACATTACGAAAAGCTATTTTATACTACATGACGAGGTAGTGTGTGTGTCTATATATATATATATATATATATATATATAGACGCGCTAAAGTAAGCCTGAGCGCATAATGAGTAATCCTGCGCTCCGGTCGTACAGCGCGTACAACATGGAGCCACAAACCAGGGCGCGTGCAAACTAAACCAGCGATCCTCCCGCCTAGTCGTAAAAGTTTCACTATATGTGGTAATCATGTGTACTTACCTGTTACTACTAATGATTAGGCAAGAAATCAGTAGTAAACTTCCAGTAAAATGAGGCATGGGGTGAATGCGAGACATGATTGGTGGACCGAAGGACTTGCGCATGCATATAGTAACTAATTACTATATTCATTAGATGTTTTACTAGCATGAGGAAGAAAAGGATGGATTAATGTAGTGGATCCAAGGACTCAGTGCATGCATATAATAACAACTTTAATTCCGTTACTATATCTACTGAATGTTTTACTATCACGTGGTAGAAAAAAAAGGTGTGATTTGGTGGAACAAAAGGACTCGTGCATGCATATAGTAACTACTTTAATTTTGTTACCATATTTACGAGAAGTTTTACGAGCAGGTTGGCCGAGCGGGGAACCGGTCCATACATCTGGTAACCATTTTTATTGTTTTACGATACTTTACTAAAGTTTTTACTAGCAGGTGGAAAGAATTCTGCTGGTTTGGTTGAGCGGATAGCGCGATCTGACCGGAGCGCATGATTAGCTTTTCTACGCTCCCGCTCACTTTAGCGCCACTGTGCACTTTAACACGGTGAAATAACAAGATCATAGAGTGAATATATATATATATATATATATATATATATATATATATATATATATATATATAAGTCAGGTGAGCTTGTTATTTCACCGTGTTAGTAGTAGTAAAAATTTAACAGTTTACCGTGTAAATGATTTAATATTCTATCTCACCCCCGCAATTATTTTTTAACTCTAACTCGCATTTCCGTAACAGTTAAGGCAATGGGGAACCACAAATCATTCGCGGAACAGAAAAGAAAAAAAGACTCTCTGGGTTAGCTTCATAGCTTAGGGTCTATGTCGTTTCAATAAGTCACCTGACTTATAAGTCAGATGACTCAAAACCAGTGACTTATAAGTCACGTCTGTTTGGTTGTCATCTGACTTATAAGTCACCTGATCATATATTTTCATATCAATCCACATCATGTAGGTGGTGGGACCCACACAAAAGGAAGTGACTTATAAGTTTTAGGGTATGTCTGGTTCCAAATAAGTCACCAACTTATAAGTCAGGTGACTTAAAACCAGTGACTTATAAGTCAGGTCTATTTGGTTGTCACCTACTTATAAGTCACTTTGACCACACCTTCCCACATCAATCCACATCATGCATGTGGTGGGACCCACGCAAAAGGGGTGACTTATAAGTTTTAAGTTGGGGTGGAGCAACTTATGACTTATAAGTTGGCCTGTTTGATTCTAAATAAGTCACCTGAAGGGCCTGTTTGGTTCCAATAAGTCACCTGACTTATAAGTCAGGTGACTTAAAACCAGTGACTTATAAGTCAGGTGACTTAAAACCAGTGACTTATAAGTCATGCCTGTTTGGTTGTCACCTGACTTATAAGTCGCCTGACACACCTTTTCACACCAATCAACATCATGCAGGTGGTGGGACCCATGTAAAAGAGGGTGACTTATAAGTTTTAAGTTGGGGTGAAGCAACTTATGACTTATAAGTTGGGTGACTTATAAGTCGGGTCTGTTTAGCAAAATAAGTCACTTTTTTCACTTTTCGACTATAAGTTGGTGACTTATTTGGAACCAAACAGGCCCTTATAAGTTAGGTGACTTAAAATCAGTGACTTATAAGTCACGCCTGTTTGGTTGTCACGTGACTTATAAGTCACTTGACACACCTTCCCACATCAATCCACATCATGCATGTGATGGGACCTATGCAAAAGGGGGTGACTTATAAATTTTAAGTTGGGATGGAGCAATTTATGACTTATAAGTTTGGGGGACTTATAAGTCGGGTATGTTTGATAAAATAAATCACTTTTTTCACTTTTCGACTTATAAGTTGGTGACTTATTTGGAACCAAACAGGCCCTAAATTGGGGTGAAACTTATGACTTATAAGGGTCTGTTTGGTTCCAAATAAGTCACCAACTTATAAGTCGAAAAGTGAAAAAAATGACTTATTTTGTTAAACAGACCCGATTTATAAGTCACCCCAACTTATAAGTCATAAGTTGCTCCACCCCAACTTAAAACTTATAAGTCACCCCCTTTTGCATGGGTCCCATCACCTGCATGATGTTGATTGGTGTGGAAAAATGTGTCAGGTGACAACCAAACAGACGTGACTTATAAGTCACTGGTTTTAAGTCACCTGACTTATAAGTGAGGTGACTTATTGAAACCAAACAGGCCCTAAGTTGGGGTGACTTATAAGTTGGGTACGTTTGACAAAATAAGTTATTTTTTCCACTTTTCGACTTATAAGTTGGTGACTTATTTGAAACCAAACATGCCCTTACAGTATCATCTATCATCTAGGAGTACCACTAATGAAGGGCCAGTCTTAAATTCAGAAAAAGGAGGTGCTACTCTTAGAAAGGATTTGACAAGTTTCATTCAGTTCATCTGACCTCAATATTGGTTCTATACTTGTATGCTAGGCTTGCTAGGTCCAACCCTTGCCATTCACAGCTTGTGGTTGAAGTTCCGCCGTACTGAGCGAGACTGATGCGCATTTCGATCATTGCCGGGCAAAGCAGCCATTAGGGTTCCAAGTTCGTGCTGACGTCCCCCTTCATTACCCACCCCCCACCCCGGTACTTGAATATGTTATCTCCCTGCCATAGAGTAATCGGCTTCCAAGTATGATTATACGGCAATCATGTGGGGTGATCACTAGTTAATTAGCGCCAAACAAAGAACGTCACACCAGGACAAAACAGAAGCAAGATTTTAAACAAGTGGGCAAGCAAAGAGGGGCTTTTCAAACAGCTAAGTTGCTGATGATGTCTGCGAAACTCAACACAGCTGGAGTAGTCCTAAGTAAGGTAATAATCACATTTAGGTCCAACCTTTTTTGTCACAACACCCCCGCTAGAGTTCATCTCGTTGTCTTTCCCACCCGTGCGGTACAGCTTATTTATCCTGTTGTTTCTCACTCCACACCCTTGATAGTCTTGAAATTACAAAGCTCATGGTTTCCATATGTACATACACGGAGACGAAGACGAAGACGAAGCGTGCACACACACGTGCAAGAGAGTCGCCGGAGATGGGGAGGAGAGGATCCAGCAGCTGCTAGCTAGGCGCGGAGGGCTCCGACCTCTCGGAGGCGTGGGACGAGGAGGCCGCTGAGGTGGAGCCCCATGAGGCCCTCCAGGCCGCCCACCGGAGCGCCCCCGACGAAGAGCGCCGGCACGGCCGCGTGGCCGCCGGCCTCCACCGCCGCGCGCTCCTCGGCGGGGCCCTCCAGCTCGATGACGGTGGCGTGCGCGCCGACGGCCGCGAGGAGGCTCTTCATCACGTGCGCCATGTAGCAGCCGCGGCGCGCGAAGATGACCACGGGGCTCTCCCTGACCAGCCGCCCGAACCGCTGCGCCGGCGCCTCCTCCTCCCCTGCCGGGTCTATGGTCAGCCCCCGCCGGATGCCCGCCACCGCCTGCATGCTCGCCTCCCGCCGCCGTGAAGAAGTGACACGGTGAGGTAGGTCGCCGCGGCCACTGCTTGCAACTAAACTAGCAGACGACGGGTGCCCACCGTGAATGAATATCAATCGGTATCGATTCGTAGGAGGTGGAGAGGCGAGCCCGGCGAGGCGTTTATATATAGGGGCCCGGAGCGGGCACATGGGATGGGAGGTGACGTCGGGCGGGCGATGACAAGGAGCCGTGGGGCCTGAGGTTGCGTCAGGTGGCCGGAGACGGACAGCAAAGCGGGCATTAAAATTCAGCACCACCACGTACTAGCAGAGCACCAAAGTATCCTCCTTCCCTCCCACCCCTGGCTACCACCGGACGGGTGGTGACGGGCGGAGAGAGACGAATTAGACCAACTCCACCGCGCGATTCCAGACGGACGTTCGTTTTGTCCGGTTTCTGTCTGTTTGGGTAGTGATTTGGAGTCGTGTCCGGACCTGTCCTGAAATGCGGTGACCGTGCACCCAGCATGCGGCCGCATCCATTTCCCCATCCTGTCCGTCAGAGCCAAAAATGCCCAAATTTACATCAAAACTAGTTTCCAACCCAAATATTTGTCTGAAAATTAAAATAGTTTTACAACCCAATTGAAATTGTCTTTAATAAAATAGTTTTACAACCAAATCGAAATTGTCTTGACTGAACATAAATTGGACCAATACATGTATTGGTTGCCAATGTGATCTCAGACGTGCTCAACCAAGTCATTTTGAAGATTCAAATGAGTGTGCCAATCACGCATCTCACGGTGGAATTGGACAAACTGTTCAAATGTGGCCGGGTCTTGGTGCAGGGGCTCAATATTTTCACCTTGATAATCAAATCCTTGGTCGAAGATACTCTCATCACGCTCGTCCTCGACGATCATGTTGTGCATAATCACACAAGCAGTCATCACCTCCCAAAGCTTCCTTTCATCCCATGACAGTGCAGGGTTTCGAACGATACGCCACCGGGATTGAAGCACACCAAAAACACGTTCCACATCCTTTCTAGCACTCTCTTGCATTTGGGCAAATCTCTTTCTCTTCTCACCTTGGGGTTTCGAGATTGTCTTCACAAAAGTTGACCACTGAGGATATATACCATCTGCTAGATAGTATCCCTTGTTGTACTGGTGGCCGTTGATCTCAAAGTTGACAGGTGGGGAGTGGCCTTCTGCAAGCCTTGCGAAGACTGGAGAGCGCTGCAACACGTTGATATCATTGTGAGAACCTGCCATGCCGAAAAAAGAATGCCATATCCAAAGATCTTGCGATGCCACCGCTTCTAATATAAGAGTGCACCCGTTAACATGCCCCTTGTACTGGCCCTGTCAAGCAAATGGACAGTTCTTCCACTCCCAATGCATACAATCTATGCTGCCAAGCATGCCTGGAAAGCCTCTAGCTGCGTTGGTCGCCAACAATCTCTCTGTATCAGCGGCAGTTGGCTGCCTCAAGTACTCTGGGCCAAACACCTCGATTACAGCCTGGCAAAACTTGTACATTGACATCAGACATGTTGTCCCACTCATACGCACATACTCGTCCACCAGATTGCCTGGAATACCATATGCAAGCATGCGGATGGCCGCGGTGCATTTTTGGTAAGAGAAGAATCCAAGCTTGCCAAGGGCATCCGTCTTGCACTCGAAGTATGGGTCATGAGCAACCACTCCCTCTCGGATACGATTAAACACATGCCTTGCCATACGAAAACGGCGACGAAATTTATCCGGCTTGAAGAGCGGGGTGTTGGCAAAGTAATCGGCATAAAGCAGGGTGTGGCCTCTCTCCCTGTTGCGGTTCAGGTTGGGAGCACGGCCAGGGAGTGACCCCCTGTACCGAGGAAGCTACCGTTGAATATGTTCGTGAACGACCAATGCAACCACCACAAGATCTTCATCATCCGATGACGAATCGTTCGACGAACAAAGAAAGTGATGAAAGAAAAACTCGTCTCCACTGTCCATACCTTTGATGGCAAAAGGTTGAACACCTTGCGGTCGTGGTGGCGAAGAGGCCGCGATGATCACCTCGACGCAGCAGGGGTAGTTGCCGGCCGGCTACTGGCCGCTCTGGAGCTCTCGTCGGAATCTGCCTCGGCCGCCGTGGTCCGTCGCCGACAGTCGTGTCCCCTCCACCACCGGCAAGGACGGCGACGACCAAACCTCCCCCGATAGACGACCAAAACTACGGCGAAAGCGCGGGCGTGGTGGCGGCCATGTCGAGACGTGGTTTGGTATGGACGGCGGGGGGCTGCGCGGTGAGGAGGCGGCCGAAGAATAGGGGCGGCGCCGGCGGCGGGGCGGGGTGGGGAGAGAGGGTGAAGCGTTGGGAGCGGAGGGACTGCTAGTGTCCCCGACAGGCGGGCCACGAGGGGGACAAGGGCGTGCGTCGCGGCCGTCCGCGTGCGTCCGTTTCACCCCAAACCGAGCGCAAGTTTGGGTCGGGGATGGGTCGAAAACGGACGGAATCCGGACATTTTTCCGTTTGAGGCCGCGCGCTGGGCCGCCTCTTTTGTCCCTTTTACCCCAAACGGACGGGCCAGACAGGATAGGGTCGCGTGGTGGAGTTGGCCTTAGAGCATCCCCATTAGGCCCCTCAAGACGCCTCCCAAGCCACTTTTTAAACGCCGATGACAAAAAATGGTCCCAGTCACGGCCCCAAGATACGGTTTTGCGCCGGATTTAAGGAAAAACAGCGCCGGCGACCCTGGGCCAAATCCAAGATCCCGGCGTGCAGTTGGGAGCACCAACGCTATTCTTTTTGCTTATTTCGCCCACTGTCGACGTCTCTTTCCTCTGTCCTCTCTCATCTCTCCTCTGTCGTATCTTTCCTCTGTCCTCTCTCTCCTCTCTCCTCTGCCTGGATGGGGCGCGTTCCGGCGGTCAAGGCGTGGCGGGGGCAGAATGTACCACGGCCACGGCCAGCTCAAGCGCCGGTACTCGGGCGCCTTGGCTAGCTCGAACCGCCGCAGCACCACGGCCATGTTGGTGCCCCGCGAGTTGGTCGTGCCGGCGTCGTCGATGGTGATGTCGTGCAGGGCCTGCCGCTGCATGTTGGGGGATGGCGGGTAGAGGCGGAGCACCTCGCCGAGGACCCATCCCATCTTGGTGAGCTTGGAGAGCGCGGCAGCATCGAGGGGCCCGTCGGCGGTGACCTTGTGGAGCTCGTCCCAGAGCGCGCGCTACCACTCGTCATCAACCTCTTCTTCCCGTGTGGGTGGATTCCGGCGCGTCCGGCGTGGGCGGGACATGCGCGGCCGTGGACGGGACGGCAAGGGCTCGCGGGGGCACGCCAAGTACCCCGACAGCCATGGCGCAGGGCACGTGTGTCGCGCTGGAGGACGCCGTCGTCCTCGCGTGGCGCCTCAGCGCCGTCGTCGAGAAGGAGCGGGAGACGGTGGAGGACGCCGTGGTGAGGTTCCCAATTCGCGCGGGACAGCGTCGACGCGGCCGTGGCCTGGACGGCGAGGCGTGAGCACGGCACGGTGCGGGCGGGACGGGCGCCATGCGCCAGGTCCAGAAGCCATGGCTGGTCGAGTTGCTCGACATGCCCGGCAGGCCGCGCTGGTCCTGCTCCTGCTGCGGCCCAGGGCGGAGCGCCTGTCTCCGACGAAGGGGATGGAGTCCACGCCGCTGTCCGTGACGACGA